>NC_043023.1:5761778-5926778 GCF_006345805.1 Octopus sinensis
ATATCCTTAAGTTCACTTATGGGAAACATTTTGAATATGCATACAAAAGCTATTCTACTATGGAGCCTACAGTCTAATGATGCTAACTGGCAATACCAGTTTTGAGGCTGCACTGAGCTGTGCCGATATAATGGAAGATAAATACAGTAATAATAATAATAATAATAATAATAATAATAATAATAATAATGATAATAATAATGATAATGATAATACTAATGATAATCCTGAGATAGAATTTATAAATATGCATTAAAATCTTTATAAATTCTATCTTAGGATTATAATTGTTACTTCTATATATATATATGTATTTTTTAGGCGTAGGAGTGGCTTTGTGGTAAATAGCTTGCTAACGAACCACATGGTTCCGGGTTCAGTCCCACTGTATGGCACCTTGGGCAAGTGTCTTCTACTATAGCCTTGGGTCGACCAAAGCCTTGTGAGTGGATTTGGTAAACAGAAACTGAAAGTAGCCTGTTGTATATATGTGTGTGCGTGGCTTAATGGTTAGGGTGTCAGCACCATGATTGTAAGATTGTGGTTTCGATTCTTGAACCGGGCGACATGTTGTGTTCTTGAGCAAAACACTTCGTTTCATGTTGCTCCAGTCCACTCAGCTGGCAAAAATGTGTAAAGTTGTGATGGACTGCGTCCCATCCAGCTGGGGAACACATACACCATTGAAACCGGGAAACCAGGCCCATGAGCCTCGCTAGGCTTTAAAAAGGGCGCATTTATTTTTTTATTATATATATATATATTGTGTGTGTGTGTGTGTGTGTGTGTGTTAGTCCCTCAAACATCGCTTGACAACTGATGTTGGTATGCTTATGTCCCCGTAACTTAATGGTTCGGCAATAAGAGACCGATGGAATAAGTACTAGGCCTACAAAGAATAAGTCCTGGGGGTCGATTTGCTTGACTAAAAGCGGCACTCCAGCATGGCCACAGTCAAATGACTGAAACAAGAGTATATATATATATATACAATAAAAGCAATTAAGATTCAAGTCAATTCTAATGAATTTACTTGAATGCGGTACTTAACTTAGATGCACCAGAAAACTATATGGTGTTAACCATACAGTAATGTGGGGTGATTAAGGTGTATTCCATTAGAAAGTACGAGTACAAAGTAGAGTTCATTAATTTAAATCTTGTGTATACATGGATCTACATTGTATCAAAACGTGTAGTGTTTGTAATAGCATGTCTGTTAAAAGTACTATTCTGTTGACTATGTATTCAATTATATGATATATATATCTATATATATATATCTATATATATATATATATATATATATATATATATATATATATATATATATATATATATATATCTATATGGCAAATGAACGGAAGATGGAATATACAAGAATTTATTATTAATCACAACAATTGTTTTGACACATCTAGCATATTAATTCCTCATGGATAGAGCACTCAACAACTGGTTCAGGGGTATCCAGTGGTGCAGATGTATCTCATCGGGTGATAAATAAAAACATATATATATATACATATTCTATATATATATATGTATGTGTGTTTGTGTGGCTCATCCTGGAACGACTTCGCTGTCCCACCAAGTTTCTACAGATGGTGATCCAGCTGCATGAGAATCAGCGTGGTCAGATCAGACTCAATGCTGACCTGTCGGAGCCCTTCCTCATTTCCAACGGCGTGAAGCAGGTTGCGTCCTGGCTCCGACTCTCTTCAGCATCTTCTTCAGCATGATATATATATATATATATATAAATATAATATATATATATATATATATATATATATATATATATATATATATATATATATATATATATATAATATATATATATAATATATATAAATTGAGATAGGGGTTGTGAGTGTAACCTTCTATGGGATAACATATATCCAATATACTGCTAGTAAAGCACTCAGAAATGCTAATACATAAATGCTAAGAATTGCGATGCAATTAATTCATTTATTGTATTATATGGGCGAAGGTAAAATGTTTTACCTCAAATTCATAATACAAAATAAGAAAATGGAGGAATACACTTTAATCAATAATCAACTACCAGATAATATTGATTAAAGTGTATTCCTCCATTTTCTTATTTTGTATACATAATATATATATAAAATATATATATATTAATTTTATTAATATTTTATTAATATTTAGCAGAAGTAGCAGAGTGACTCGAGGTCCAGGAGTTTTGTGCTGGCATTTGTATCAACTGCTATATAAACACGCAGAACTTCAGCCTGTAACTAACTTCATAAGTGCCAATGGATGAAACTTTTGGACCTTGAGTCACTCTGTTTCTTCTGCTAAATATTGATAAGAAATATATATATAGGTGCAGGAGTGGCTGGTAAGTAGCTTGCTGACAAACCACAAGGTTCTGGGTTCAGTCTCACTGCGTTGCACCTTGGGCAAGTGTCTTCTCCTATAGCCTCGGGTTGACCAAAGCCTTGTGAGTGGATTTGGTAGACGGAAACTGAAAGAAGCCCGTTGTATCATCATCATCATCATCATCATCATTTAACGTCTGCTTTCCATGCTAGCATGGGTTGGACGATTTTGACTGATGGCTGGTGAATCAGACGGCTGCACCAGGCTCCAATTTTGATCTGGCAGTGTTTCTACAGCTGGATTCCCTTCCTAATGCCAACCCCTTTGAGAGTGTAGTGGGTGCTTTTTACGTGCCACTGGCATGATATATGTGTATATATATATATACATATATATATATATATATATATATATATATATATATATATATATATATTATATATATATATATAATATATAATATATATATATATATATATATAGATATATATATATATACATATATATATATATATATATCGAGGCGCAATGGCCTAGTGGTTAGGGCAGCGGACTTGCGTCGGAGGATCGCGGTTTCGATTCCCAGACGGGCGGGCGTTGTGTGTGTTTATTGAGCGAAAACACCTAAAAGCTCCACGAGGCTCCGGCAGGAGGTGGTGATCCCTGCTGTACTCTAAAAGGCGGGTGCCCGCATGGCCACAGTCAAATGACTGAAACAAGTACAAAAAAAAAAAAAAAAAAATACAAGATAAGAAAATGGAGAAATACATCTAAATCAAATATCAATTACCCCTATCTCATTTACAACCCCTTTCTCAATATATATATATGTGTGTCTGTGTTTGTCCCCCAAACATCACCTGACAACCAATGCGGTTCAGCAAAAGAGACCGACAGAATAAGTACTGGGCTTACAAAGAATAAGTCCTGGGGTCGATTTGCTCGACTAAAGGCGGTGCTCCAGCATGGCCACAGTGAAATGACTGAAACAAGTAAAAGAGTAAAAGTGTAAAAGAGTATATATATGGACACAGACACACATGTATGTATGTCTCCATGCAGAGGTGTCTATAATGTATCTGTAAATGTAGATAGACCACATATACTCTTTTATTCTTTTACTTGTTTCAGTCATTTGACTGCGGCCATGCTGGAGCACTGCCTTTAGTCAAGCAAATCGACCCCGGGACTTATTCTTTGTAAGCCCAGTACTTATTCTATCGGTCTATTTTGCCGAACCGCTATGTGACGGGGACGTAAACACACCAACATCGGTTGTCAAGCAATGCTAGGGGGACAAACACACACACATACACATACACACATATATACGACAGGCTTCTTTCAGTTTCCGTCTACCAAATCCACTCACAAGGCTTTGGTCGGCCCGGGGCTATAGCAGAAAACACTTGTCCAAGATGCCACGCAGACCATGTGGTTGGTAAGCAAGCTTTTTACCACACAGCCACTCCTGCGCCCATATACATATATACATCTATGTGTTGGTCTCAGTGTTTACATGAAAACCATGCTGAAGCCTGCTGTTGTTCTTGTGTGTATTGTGTTTGCCTCAAGTTATGTAATATGGAAGCCGATGAGATTGACTTTGGACCGTTGCCCAGGATGGCAGTGATCCAATGACTGACACCCATAAAAGATTTACGCAACAAAACATTATCGAAGATGTATTATGTGTATGCGTGTGTCTTTGTGTGTGTGTAATTGTGTATGGTTGTGTGTATGTATTGACATCTATCTATCTATCTGTCTGTTTCTCTGTCTGTCTATCTATCTAGCCATCCATCCAGCTATCCATCTATTTACCTATTTATCTATCTAGTTATCTATCTGTCTGTCCGTTTGTTTGTCTGCCTCTTTGTCTATCCACCTATCTGTCTGTCTATCTGTCTATGTATCTATCCATCTATCTATTTGTTTGCTATCTCTCTCTCTCTCTCTCTCCCTATCTATCTAACTATCTATCCGTCTATCTATCTGCCTGTCTGTCTTCCCCACCTCTCTCTCTCTCTCTCTCTCTCTCTCTCTCTACATATATATATTATAATATATATATTATATATATATATAAATTGAAGTGTACAGTATTATCTATCTGTCTGTCTGTCTATCTATCTATCTATCTATCTTCTACTATAGACTCAGGCTTTGGTTAGCCAGAGGCTATAGTAGAAGACTCTTGTCCAAGGTGCCACGCAGTGGGACTGAACCTGGAACTATGTGGTTGGTAAACAAGCTACTTACCACACAGCAACTCCTACACCTACACATATATATATTATGTTAAATTGTTGTATGTCCAAATTTGGCCAAATGTATTTTTTTTCAATATTTATTTTTGCTTGCAATAACCAGTTCTTTTGGCTGAATTACTGTATCTCCAGCTGTTCCAGATGCCAAGATACCAAAAATTGTCAAAGTGTAGTACAATGGTTTTGCTTTGGAATGGTGAATCTATTATTTCATTTTCTGAAAAAGCAATGTTTTGGTCTTACGACACTTTTGTATAATAGCAATGATATATGATCTCTCAAACAACAATATTACTGACCACAACTTTGCACTTTTGGCCACTTCACCCCATTGACCAACAATGGTTTAAATGGATGAAACTTTGAAGTATTGTCAATAATATTCTTGCTTAAGGATAATGAATTTGTACTCTGCAAAAGTAAATATATATATATACATATATATATACATATATATATATATATAATATATATATATATATAATATATATATATATATATAATATATATATATATATATATTATAATATATATATATATATGTATATATAAATGCAAAGAATGATATATGTATATATATATGTGTGTGTGTGTGTATATATATATATGTTATGGTGTGTATATATATATATATATATTATATATATATATATATATCATACATACATATATATATATATATATAATGTATATATAGTTAATCCAAACATGAAAACACAAGGAGAAAACACAACAACGTGAGGACGTGGAACAATATAGTATTATTGGACGCTCAGGAAAGAAGGAAAGAAGGAGGGTTTAACTCGAGTGAGTGGCGGTCAGAAACATCGGAAAAGGAAAGATCCAAAGAAGGGAAGACAGAGGAAAAAATCACCAACGGTACACACACGGAAATATATATATATATATATATATTATATATATATATATATACACATATACATATATATATATGTAGTGCCGGTGGCACATAAAAAGCACCCACTACACTCTCGGAGTGGTTGGCATTAGGAAGGGCATCAAACTGTAGAAACTCTGCCAGATCAAGATTGGAGCCTGGTGCAGCCATCTAGTTTGTCAGCCCTCAGTCAAAATCATCCAACCCATGCTAGCATGGAAAGCGGAACGTTAAAACAATGATGATTAATATATATATGTGTATGTATATATATATATATATATATATATATATATATAATATATATATATGTATGTATTATACGTATTTATATATATATATATATATATATATATATATATATATATATATATACACACACACACAACACACACACATTTTTTTCCATTTATCTATTCACACACAACAGAAGCCCAAACGCAACCTGGAGTACAACAATGACATTACTACTGGACAGAACAGGGTGAAAGCTTAAGGTGGATAAGCTCTATACTGTACACTACTATGTTCTTAACAGGCAATCATCATGTATATATCTATGTTCCATTCCTCCGGGTGAAATGCTTAGTGGTATTTCGTCTGTTGTTACGTTCTGATTTCAAATTCCGCCGAGGTCAACTTTGCCTTTCATCCTTTCGGGGTCGATAAATAAAGTACCAGTTTCGCACTGGGGGCCATATATAATCGACTCAATCCCTTCGTCTGTCCTTGTTTGTCCCCTCTATGTTTAGCCCCTTGTGGGCAGTAAAGAAATATATGTTCCATTCCTCCCAGGTCCGTTTTGACCCAAAACAAAATGATAGTATCTGTCTGGGTCCCATTTATGGGTTAAATAGATATCCCAGGGCTAGAGGAGACTCACATTATTTGACAAAGCCATGGGGGAGGCAGTCCTTTCCAGAGAAAGATACTCTGACATAAAAATTGCAGTGGCAATAGCACCAGTCATCTAGAAATGCTTCTCACTGAACCCACTTCGGCAACCGAGGAGAGAAAAGCATAAAGCATGACTACTCTTGGCCCACTAGCATTTTCCCCATTTCTCTGCCCTGGATTGGCAACTGTTCATTGACCCCTGAAAGGCAAGGTTTACCTCAGTGTGATTTGAACTCATATCGCAGTGTTTCAGAGCAAATCCCACTTGATATCTTACAAGATGCTTTACTGACGATGCAAGTTATCCTACCAGGACATGATGGAGAATACTTGTAACATGTAGCCTGGTCTACATGTTACAATTATTGTGTTTGAAAATGAAGGACACTGTCAACCTGAGTCTCACACAAATAGGAAAAAAGATAGGATGTGAAAGTCATGGTAAGACTGTCTTCGATTTTAAGTCTCTAGGGGGTAGCTTGATATGCTAGAAATAGCAGCTGAAATTGTGTTAATCACACATTATTGTGTTTGAAAGTAAAGGGCATGCTGGATATTGTCAGCCAGAGTCTCACACAAGTAGAAGAAAAGATAAGATGTGATGGTCATGGTAAGACTCTTCGATTTTAAGTCTCTAGGGAGGTAGCTTGATATGCTAGAAATAGCAGCTGAAATTGTGTTACTCACACATTATTGTTTGAAAGTGAAGGACATCCTGGATATTGTCAGCCAGTCTCACACAAGTAGGAGAAAAGATAGGATGTGATGGTCATGGTAAGACTGTCTTTGATTTTAAGCCTAGGGGGGGTAGCTTGATATGCTAGAAATAGCAGCTGAAATTGTGTTAATCACACGTTATTGTGTTTGAAAGTGAAGGACATTCTGGATATTGTCAACCTGAGTCACATACATATAAGAAAAAAAATGGGATGGATTGGTCATGGGAGGATTGTTTTTGATTATAAATCTCTAAGGGGTAGTCTGATATGCTGGAAATAGCAGCTAGAATTATGTTAAATAACATTTCATTGTCTAAAAGTGGAAGACATGTTAGATTTTGTGACACTAGGTTTCTTACATATAGCAAAACAGATGGGATGGACATGGTTGGATTGTTTTTGATTATAAGCCTCTGAGGGGTAGCCTGATATGTTAGTAATAGCAGCCAAAATTCTGTAAAATCATATTTTATCATGTTTAAAAGTGAAGGACATGTTAGACATTTTGACATCTGGGTTTCATACATATAAAGAAAAAAGGATTGGATGGGATGGTCATGAGTGGCCCGTCGTTGATCATAAGATTGACTTGGGGCTAAACGACTACAATAGTGACAACAACAACATTACCAACACAATAACAACAACAACTACTACTACTACTACTACTACCACCACCACAACACCAGTACTACTACCATTAGCATTCAGTAGTATCACTGCCATAACAACAGCAGTACTACAGCCAAAACTACAACAGAACTACCACTTGTACCACAACAGGTCTATCACTACAACCACCACCACAACTACGGCAGTAGTACCACAACCACCACTGTCACTACAACAGTACAATCACCACTACAATAGCAATAATAATGCTATTTCTACATCAGCAATAGTACTACATCCGCCACCACAACAACACTTCCACCACCACCACCACAACACAACTGCCACTTATACAACCAACCACACTACCACTACAACAACAGAAACACTACTACTACTACTACTGCCACCGCTACGATACAACCCTACTACCACTGATACAATAACAGTACTACAACCCACACAACAACATAACACTACCACTTATACGCAACAACACTTACCTTATTGATCAAACTCCGGATGGATATAAATATGGAAGACACGCCAAGACTGCTTTGCAATGTTTTTGCCTTTCCGTCGATATCTCTTTAAAACATATGTTTATATATTTTTAAGGGGTCCAATACTGACCCCATAAACAGGTAGTGGGTAGTATAGGCGTTAGTGAGAGCAGTGGTGTCTCTGCTACTGTGTTTCAGAGGTAGAACTACACGAAGAGAACGAGAAAGTGTTCGTCTGTATGGTTTAAAAACCAACATCAAAATTGCGTATGTTGCATTCCTCCGCTTAAATATATTTATCTTTAAGGGGTTTAGGCTTGACACCTAAACAATTAATGAGTAGTATAGGCGCTAGTAACAGCAGTGGTGTCCCTACTGCTGTGTTACAGTGGTAGAATCATACGAAGAGAGAGAGAAACAGTCCATCTGCGTGGTTTAAAGTCAACATCAAAACCGCGAATTCTTCATTCTTTCTCCTGGAATGTATTACGTTTCTTTTAAAGGATTTCAAGACAGCCCCCTTAAATGGTTGGTGAATGGTATGGGTGCTAGTAACAGCAGTAGTGTTGGTGGTGCTGCTGTAGCAGTGGTTGTGCTATAGTAGAAGAAAAAAAGGGGGGCGCTTGAATAACGAGGGAGAGAGAGAGAACGTGTGTGTGTCTGTGTGTATGGCTGTATCGATAGTGAAAGTAAGTTAAATGTTTTCAACTGCAGAGGAAGAAGACTTCGCGCCTCACCACAACGACGACGACGACCACGGCATGGAATGGAGTGAGAGACAGGGTAGTAGTAGTAGTGGTGGTGGTGGTGGTGGTGGTGGTGGTAGTGGTAGTAGTAGTAGTAGTAGTAGTAGTAGTAGTAGTGGTGGTGGTGGTGGTAGTGGTGGTGCTGGTAGTAGTAGTAGTAGTAGTAGTAGTAGTAGTAGTGGTAGCAGTAGTAGTAGTAGTAGTAGTAGTAGTAGCAACAGTGGTTGTAGTAGTAGTAGTAGTAGTTGTTGTAGTAGTAGTAGTAGTAGTAGTAGTAGTATAGTAGTAGTAGTAGTAGTAGTAGCTACAGTGGTTGTAGTTGTAGTAGTAGTAAGTAGTAGTAGTAGTAGCAACAGTGGTTGTAGTAGTAGAAGTTGTAGTTGTAGTAGTAGTAGTTGTTACAGTGGTTGTTGTAGTATAGTAGTTACAGTGGTTATAGTAGTAGTAGGGGTAGAAATTTGTAGTAGTTGTTGAGCTTGTGGTGGTTGCAGTGGTAGTATTGGCGATTGTGTTTGTGGTGGTGGTAGTGGTGGGGCTGTGTTATTGCTGCTGTTGTAGTTGTTACAATGTAGAGAGGGAATTTTTGGTGGTGGTGGTGGTGGTAGTGGTGGTGAATGAGGCGGTAGTGCATGATTGTATTATAACCATGATGGTGGTATTGGTAGTGGAGTAGTATAGGTGGTAGTGTAGTGAAATACTTATGGTGGTATTACAGTAGCGATAGTGTTGGTGATAGTTATGGTGGTAGTTGAGGCAGCAGTGGAGGTGATCTGGTGGTAGTGGTTGTAGTGGTGATGGTGGTTGTGGTGGCAGTGGCGGCAGTGGTGGTGGTGGTGGCAGCTATGTGATAGTGCTTAGGTGGTAGTATAGCTAATGTGGTGATGTAGTGTTGGTGGTAGTTTAGTGGTGATGGTGGAACTTGTTTTTTGGCCCTTGGTCAGTCCTGATCTGGTAGACCTATGATCAAAGATGTTCCGATTATGACCACCCTCACTTTTATTCAGGCATAGTGTATCTAGGACTACATATTCTAATGTACAGTATAGCAGCTATAGTTGTTGTTCAGCCCTAGGGCAGTCCTAATCCAGGAGACAGACCTATGATCAAAGATGTTCCAGTTGTGATCATCCATCCCATCTCTTATTCAGACATAGTGTATCTTGGACTACATTATCTAATGTACAGTATAGTAGTTAGTATTAGTAAAAATAGCTGTTGTTTAGCCCTAGGTCGGTCCTAATCCAGCAGACTTTTGATTGAATGTGTTCCAGCTTTGGCCATCACATCTTTGACCCAAATCTAGTGTATCCAAAACAAAACAGCATGGTGGGATTTGAGGGAAATTGGCTGCTATTTATTGTGTTTCTATCAACCACATAGTGGCTTCCTTGCTGGTGTGATAGAGGTTCTTTGGGATGAAAACAGTAGTGGTGGTGATGGAAGTGGTAGTGAATGGTGGTTATGGTGGAGATGATGGTGTTGGTGATGTTGATGATGATGTGGTGGTGGTGGTGGTAGTGGTGGTGGTGTGGTGCAGTCGTTGCAGAAGAAGTATATTGATTTTTGTTGTTTTAACTCTGGGTCAGTCCTAATCCCACAGACCTAGGATCAAAGGCATATTTGCTATGATGGATGATGGGTCTCTTTGAGCACAACAAATTAACCAATCATCTGAATCCTTTGTCATCTCCTCAGTGAGGCTCAGCATCTTGAGATCAGCCTTCCCTATTTTATTCCATGTCTTCCTGGGTCTCCCTCTTCCACAAGTTCCATCCACATTAAGTGCTCTGTACTTCTTTAAGCAGCAGCTTTCCTCATTCAATTTTCCCAGTCTACAGAGAAACAGCTAAACTAGCTCTGTTTATATATCTACTATGCTTGATCATTAAATCCACAAGTTTTTTTTTAAGTTCTCTCTCTGTTTACTTCTTCTTATTCCTTTCTGTTGAAGAGCATAGGCTCAAAACATAAAAGACATTCTCACTTTCCCGAGCATCAAACTCATTGAGCTTTTCATATAGACCTATCTAGTATGCTCCAAAGATTTTCAATTGGGTTCATGTTAGGAGATTGACTCGGCCAAGGAAGCTTTTGATCCCATTTTCAGTCAACCATTGTCGATTCCTTTCTGCTGTGTGACATGGAGCCCCATCTTCCATGAATAAAAACTCATTTTTCGTAATGTTATCATGTGAATACATCGGAAGTAGTCCTTGCTTAAGTATTTCGATGTATTTTTCAGAGTTTATGGTTCCAACACATTCGATCAGCTCAGAACGACCATTGCTGGTGACAACTCCCCATACCATTACAGAGTTACTGCCATGTTTCACAGTTGGTTGGAGTTGTTTCAAATCAAATTCTTGATTGGGAAGCCTCCAGACACAAACACGTCCACAGTCTGAAATTAATGCAGATCTGGATTCATCTGAGAAAATCACTCTATCTCAAAATGAACTGGATTTTTCTGACATCTCCTTCGCCCATTTCTTTCTTCTCATGATATCAATTGGTTGAGGGAGAGGTTTTCTTCTGCCTGCTCGTCCTATGGATGAGCAGCTAGAAGAAAACTCAAGCTTATACAGATATGTAACACATGTTCTTGGACTAACTTCTAGCTGATTTGCAATGTCAGAAACCTTCAAACGGGTTCGTTTTCCACAATTCTCTTCAAACAGTGAAGCTTCCTTTCCAAGGGCCCAGGTCGGCTGGGACAAGAATCTGTTGAGTCTTTTCCTTGGCTTTTGAATTGCAATATAATTCTATTAACAGTAGCAAGAGGAATTTGAAGATTTTCAGCAATTTTTCACTGGTTAAGACCAGCCTCAGATTGCCCAACAATACAACCTCTTTGAAAATCTGACAGTTCTGCGGAATCTTTTGTGTGTGGCATGGTTACTCTTCGCAGATGTTTGATATAATGGCACCTGGAATGAAAAAGAATAACTAGAATTGTAAATTCTACACCGCTGAAAACATATTAAGACTCTTAGATCAGAAATTTTTGAAAATAAAAGGTGTCTCTTTTACTCTTTTACTTGTTTTAGTCATTTGACTGTGGCCATGCTGGAGCACCACCTTTAGTCGAGCACATTGACCCCAGGACTTATTCTTAGTAAGCCTAGTACTTATTCTATTGGTATCTTTTGTTACAGGGATGTAAACACACCAGCATTGGTTGTCAACATATATATATATATACACAAATATATGATGGGTTTTTTTCAGTTTCCGTCTACCAAATCTACCCACAAGGCTTTGGTCGGCCTGAGGCTATAGAAGAAGACACTTGCCCAAGGTGGTTTGTAAGCAAGCTACTTACCACACAGCCACTCCTACACCTATTTACTTCCTGCATGTCTGTGTATATATATACATACATATATACATATCACATGACCATGTGACTGATTAAACTATCAGATGTTGTTACACATCGCTGGTCACAATGTACTTAGCATTGTTTTAGCCTTCAAATGATTCCCCCACTGCTGGCTAGGTGAGCAAGCTAACATTTCCCCTTGATCGAAAGGGTAAACTGGGGCAATGTGAAATGAAGTGTTTTGCTCAAGAACACAACATGCTGCCCAGTCTGAGAACTGAACCCATGATCTAGCGATTGTGAGTGAAACACCCTAACCACTCATCTTCACACTCACACACACATAAACACACACAGATATATTTACAGACATACATACATATACATACACCATATATATATATATATTTATAAAACCCTTGATTATATATATATATATATAACCCTTGATTCAGTAACACTGTGTAGAAACTCTATACTTGGAATGACCAATTTTAAATACTATTGGATTTTACTCATACGGTATTGGAATCTTATATGTATACCATTCTGTCTAAATAAAGGATCTACAATTACAATATCCCTGCATATCTCACATCTATTTTCATTCCTCCACCTCACTCTCTATTTCGTATCTTATCTAAATTAACTATTGCTTAACCATCTTCTCACACCATCTCTGATGAAGGGATATAATAAATATCCTTGAAACAGCTGTAAGACCTTCTATTTATAAATGTCCCTAAATCTACACAGCCTTGGATTTTTTATCTCATTACAAAGAAAAATTTTATATATAGGCGCAGGAGTGGCTGTGTGGTAAGTAGCTTGTTTACCAACCACATTGTTCTGGGTTCAGTCCCACTGCGTGGCACCTTGGGAAAGTGTCCTTCTACTATAAGCCTCGGGCCGACCAAAGCCTCGGGAGTGGATTTGGTAGACGGAAACTGAAAGAAACCCATTATATATATATATATAGATATATATATAATATATATATATATATATATATATAATATATATATATATATATGTGTGTGTGGTGTGTGTGTGTGTTTGTTGTCTGTGTTTGTCCCCACTAGCATTGCTTGACAACCAATGCTGGTGTGTTTATGTCCCCATTACTTAGCAGTTCAGCAAAAGAGACCAATAGAATAAGTACTGGGCTTACAAAAGAATAAGTCCCAGGGTCGTGTTGCTCGACTAAAAGGCGGTGCTCCAGCATGGCCACAGTCAAATTACTGAAACAAGTAAAAGAAAAAAGAAAAAAAGAATATATATATATAAAGCAAAAGTGCTAGTTCAAAAAATCTCATTAAGAGATTAATGCAGTAGTTGTTTGGACAAGTAATATTCGTAGCCACTTTAACATGGCTGTCCTTCCAAGTAGAGTCTGCTTGAACAGACAGACATGTTAAAGTGGCTACGAATATTACTTGTGTGTGGTGTGTGTGTGTGTGTGTGTGTGTGTGTGTGTAAAATAGCAAAGGAAGTTATATGCAGTATAGAACTAAGAAGGAAAAATTCAGTTGTCACTAATTGTGACTGAGAGTACTGGGTAGTACCTGTATTGCTAGAAATAAGAAGTTAAAACCCTTACAGCCACAAGAAAGCACATTTTCATATGCTGACAGGGGAGATAACCACCTACAAGACTAGTTTTGCTTGAAAAATTACAGGTTCAGCAGTAGTGACTATTCCATCACAAATAGTTTGGCTAAATCCCAACTGTCAGTACATATACATATATAAATGTAAACACTGGCAGAAACATCCTTTTTACTCATATAAATGATTTCGATAGTCATTATAGCTTGAACAATTAGCTTAACGAGCACTTCACTTCAATAGAGAAATCCTTTCCTAAGCCTTTGAACATTCTTTTAATCAACGTACACCTCCCTCTCTATTTGTTCCCTATTTATTATTCCTTTAACCCTTTTCTTCCTACTATCTAACTTTGACGTCAATTCTACTAATGCCTTTTTTAAACACTTATTAATGTTTTGTTAATCATGTAGGCAGTCATCGTAATTATTATTTTGTCTTGTTGTTGAGAGAGGCTCCCTTTCTTTCCTGATGAGAAGATTGCATCTAACACCGTTCATTCCTTTGGAATAAAACCATGTTGTCTTCGAAACATATGTTGAAAGTAAAGGAATTTTATTAACATCTTCATTCAACTCCATTTATTTATTTATTCATATATATATTGGAGGTATCGGCGGTGGCTATACCAGAATACGGAGCTATTTCTAGCACTAGAGTTGACCTATTTAACGTTAACTCTCTTATATTTACGGATATATAGATATATATATATAGATATATATATAATTATATAATATATAATATATATATATGACTTATAAACGCGTGATGAATTATATGGTTATTGACAATGTCTGTTTTCAGTATATTTGGCATTAGAAATTTTTTTCTTTTGCCCTTGTTTATGAATTGTTTATAAATTTAACCTTTAAAGGTATTTTTTTAATAAGCTGGCCTTTGATAGAATTTTTCAAAAAATTTTATCCAATTTAGATATATATATATATATATATATCTAACGGGAAGGTTTACGAAAATAAACAAAAGACGAAGGCAGGTGGAGTACAAACAAACAATTGTATTAGTATGGCACTCAAGAATAGAAATAAAACAATATATATATATATATATAATATATATATATATATATATATATATATATATATATATATATTTATATATATATAGGTGGCGAATACTTGTTATAAATATCACCACCAGTGGCCTAGCATTTATAAAAAGTCAATAGACAACATATTCGTATCTCAAAACAGGTAATTTTATATGCTAGAAATAGAAGCCAACACGGCCAAAAACCACAATTTTATCGCAAATTTCAAAGTAAATGAAAAATAAAAACCTTTACCTTATTTTATATTATATATATATATACATATATATATATGTGTGTGTGATTAATGAGAGAGACTGAAAACGAATGATACAAGAATATTCATTAATCACTACAGTTTTTCAACTCATCTGGCATTGATCCCTTATGGGTGGGATACTGCACAACTGGTTTAGGAGTATCCTAGGGTGTTGATGTGTCTCTTCGGTGATTACAAGATGTTTCTCATTAAAATAAACTTTCTTATATCTTTCATCTTCCGTTTCTCTCTCATTAATCAAATACACAACTGTGAAAGTGAATGTACTTTACAGGTAACCTACCAGGTGTATACCATGCGATTTATTATCTAATACTATGTACGTGTGTGTGTGTGTGCATGTGTGTGTGTGTGTGTACGTGCATGTGGATGCATGTGTGTGTAGTTTCCATCTACTAAATCCCCTCACAAGACTTTGGTCAGCCTGAAGCTATAATAGAAGACACTTGGCCATGGTTCCATGCAGTGGAACTGAACCTGAAACTATGTGGTTAGAAGCAAACCTCCTACCGCACAGCCACACCTGTATGTATATATTTATATACACACCCAAGGGATGTTTAATAAAGATTTCCCCTGACCCACTTCCCAATGACTGGGATAAATGAAACTTCTCATAATTGTTAGTCCTTCTCTACATGGCCACCATTAATGGTGACACACTTCTCCCATCACTTTATGGAGCTGTGAAGACCTTCTCTGTAGAAGGTGGAAGACTGCGTCTGGAGTCAAAACTTTACCTCGGAAATAAGTTCATCATCCTCCAAAAAGTGCTTCCTCTTAAAAAAGACTTCATGGTTGGAGAGAGGTAGAAGTCAGATGGTGTGAGGTCAGGAGAGTAAGGAGGATGAGGAAGGATGTCATAGTTGCAGGAGTGTGCTTTCATCAGGGCAACATGCACATTGTGAGATGAGGCATTATCTTGGAGGAGTCGAACTCTTTTTCTTCCTCTGTTTTCCCTTCTATTGGACTTTCCTCTGTATCCGAAGAAGAGCGTCTACTCAAAACATTAAACCATCTTTCTTTCCTTCCCTGAACATCTGCTAATACTTTACATGTACCATACCCTTGCGTTGTTTTTTGTGTTTGTTTTTCTCTTTGGATTTACTGTATATGTGTGTGTGTGTGTGTTTGTGTATGTGTGTTTGTGTGTGTGTGTTTGTGTGTGTGTGCATGTATCATCATCATCGATTAACATCAGTTGCCTCAGAAACCTCACTGAGGAGCTTTGAGTCAGCCCTGACACCTGGGTAACAAAAGCACAAGGAAGGAGTGGGTATTTTTGAAAAAAGACATGCATTTTTTATGCTGAACTTAAATGATGTGGTGTTATGAGCCAGGCTGTGTTGGAGGGAAGGACCAGAAGTGAGGGCGTGTGCAGGTCATGTCGGAAGTGGGGCCTGCAGTTACCATCGGAAGGGCTGTGGTGGGCATGCAGGGTCCATGAGGCGTGAGCAAGCAGTTCCCAGCTTGTGTATGAGAGCAGATGTGTTGGTTGGTCCAGCAGTAGACAGACCGCGAAGGCGGCGAGCTGGCAGAAACGTTAGCATGCCAGGCGAAATGGTTAGCAGTATTTCGTCTGCCGCTACGTTCTGAGTTCAAATTCCGCCGAGGTTGACTTTGCCTTTCATCCTTTAGGAGTCGATTAATTAAGTACCAGTTACGTACTGGGGTCGATATAATCGACTTAATCCTTCCAATGAAGCCACAAGTGTAAAACATAATTTTGTCTGAGTGTACAGTGTTCTTAACGGTCAGTGATGGTCTTCCATATTTCAAGGGGCTAAACATAAAGGGGACAAACAAGGATAGACAAAGGGATTAAGTCGATTACATCAACCCCAGTTACTGGTACTGAAAGGATGAAAGGCTAAGTCGACCTCGGCAGAATT
Organism: Octopus sinensis; assembly: GCF_006345805.1. Taxonomy (NCBI): domain Eukaryota; kingdom Metazoa; phylum Mollusca; class Cephalopoda; order Octopoda; family Octopodidae; genus Octopus; species Octopus sinensis. The sequence goes on from NC_043023.1 coordinate 5,778,932, forward strand.
TAAACTCAGAATGTAGCGGCAGACGAAATACCTATTTCTTTACTGCCCACAAGGGGCTACACACAGAGAGGACAAACAAGGACAGACAAATGGATTAAGTCGATTATATCGACCCCAGTGCATAACTGGTACTTATTTAATCGACCCCGACAGGATGAAAGTCGACCATGGCGGAATTTGAACTCAGAACGGTAGCGGCAGATGAAATACCGCTAAGCATTTCGCTTGGCGTGCTAACATTTCTTATTTCTTTATTGCCCACAAGGGGCTAAATATAGAGGGACAAACAAAGACAGACAAAGAGATTAAGTCGATTACATTGACCCCAGTGCGTAAATGGTGCTTAATTTATCGACCCCGAAAGGATGAAAGGCAAAGTCGACCTCGGCGGAATTTGAACTCAGAATGGTAGCGGCAGACGAAATACTGCTAAGCTAATCTGCCGTCTTCAGTGATGGTCTTCGTTGGTCACGAGTGGACAGCCATCATGTATGTGTGTGTGATGGCAGTTGTGTTGGTTGTGTGGTGGTAGTGGTGGTGGCAATGGTGGTGGTTGTGCTGGACAGCTGATAAATATTGATGCGGCTGACTGATTTGCAAAGAGAAAAATTGTGTGCATGTGTGTGTGTGTGTGTGTGTGTGTGTGTGTGTGTATGAGTGTGTATGTGTGTCTGTGTGTGTGTATGAGTGTGTGTGGGAGTATGTGTGTGTGTGTGAGTGTGTGTGTGTGAGTGTGTATCAGAGTGTGTGTGTGTGTGAGTGTGTGTATGTATGAGTGTGTGTGTGTTTGCAGGTATCAATGAAAGAATAAGAATAGGGTGGTCGTAGTTGGGTATGTCTGCAGGACAAAGTAAAAGGAAAGAAGAGGTGAGAGATAAAGAGAGAAAGAAAGAGATGGAGGGAGAGGAAATGTGTATCAATGAAAGGAGAAGGAAGAGGAAGTGGCTAGAGTTAGTTGCTGGAAGAGACGGAGAAAGGAAGTAAGATATGAGAGAGAGGGAAAGAGAAAATAAAGAGGGAGTATGTCTGTGTGAGTGTTAATGAATTGCAGAGGAAGGAAAGGGTTTGATACCGAGAGAGGGAGACAGGGAGAGAAAGAGAGAGAGAGAGACAGGGAGAGAAAGAGAGAGAGACAGGGAAAGAAAGAGAGAGAGACAGGGAAAGAAAGAGAGAGAGAGAGACTGGGAGAGAAAGCGAGAGAGAGAGACAGGGAGAGAAACAGAGAGAGACAGGGAGAGAAAGAGAGAGAGAGAGACTGGGGAGAAAAGAGAAAGAAAAGAGGAGAGACAGGGGGAGAAAGAGAGAGAAAGACAGGGGGAAAGAAAGAAGAGAGAGACAGGGGAAGAGAAAGAGAGAGAGAGAGAGAGGGAGAGAACTGGAGAGAGAAAGCGAGAGAGAGAGAACAGGGAGAGAAACAGAGAGGACAGGGAGAGAAAGAGAGAGAGAGAGACTGGGAGAGAAAGCGAGAGAGAGAGACGGGGGAGAAGGAGAGAGAGAGAGAGAGAGAGAGAGAGAGACAGGGGAGAGAAAGGAGAGAGAGACGGGAGAGAAAGAGAGAGAAGAGGAGAGGGAGAGAAAAGAGAGAGAGAGACAGGGAGAGAAGAGAGAGAGACTGGAGGAGAAAGAGAGAGAGAACAGACTGGGAGAGAAAGAGAGAGAGAGAGACTGGGAGAGAAAGAGAGAGAGAGACAGGGAGAGAAAGAGAGAGAGACTGGGAGAGAAAGAGAGAGAGAGAGACTGGGAGAGAAAGAGAGAGAGACTGGGAGAGAAAGAGAGACAGACTGGGAGAGAAAGAGAGTGAGACAGGGAGAGAAAGAGAGAGAGAGACTGGGAGAGAAAGAGAGAGGGGAGGGGAAGAGAGAGACGGAGAGAGAGAAAGGGAGAGGGGGAGAGTGTGAGGGAGAAGGGGAGGGAGAGAGAGAAAGGGAGAGAGAGGGAGAGAGATGGAGGGAGGGAAGGAGAGAGAGAGATGGCGAGAGAAAGAGCGGGTGATGGAGAGAGAGAAAGGGAGGGAGAGAGGGAGGGAAGGAGAGAGAGAGAGAGAGATGGTGAGAGAAAGAGCGGGTGATGGAGAGAGAGAAAGGGAGGGAGAGAGGGAGGGAAGGAGAGAGAGAGAGAGAGATGGTGAGAGAAAGAGCGGGTGATGGAGAGAGAGAGAGAGAAGGCGGGAGGGAGAGAGAGAAGGGAGAGAGAAAGAGTAAATGAACGAAATGAAAGCAAGGGAGAGAGCAAAGAGAGATGGAGAAGCTGTTCTTAAAAGACATGGAGAGAGAAAGAGAGTTGAATGGAATCAGGAAGGAAGAGATGGTGATGTATGTATACTGAGTAACAATGGGGGTAGTAGGAAGAGATGTATTTGCCAGGGTGCTGTTGATGTCATTTGTTGATTGGCTGACAGAGTTGCCGGGCGGGAGTGGAAGGGTGAGGAAGGGAAAGGGTTAGCATTGATCTGCTGGTAGAGAGAAAGGGGGAGGGAGAGAGAGGGAGCGAGAAGGAGGGAGAGAGAGTCAGACAGACAGTGACAGAGGAAGAGAAAGAGATATAGAGAGAGGGAGATAAAGATAGGCAGAGAGAGAGAGAGGGGAGAGAGAAAGAGATATAGACAGAGGGAGATAAAGATAGGCAGAAAGAGAGGAGAGAGAGAGAGAGACATATACCGAGGGAGAGAGAGAGTGACAGAGAGAGATAAAGACAGGAAAAGAGAGAGAGATAAAGATGGACACAGAGAGAGGGGGAGTTAAAGACAGATAGAGAGGGAGAGATGGAGAGAGAGTAATAGAGACAGACAAAGTAGATAAAGATAAACACAGAGAGAGGGAGAGAGAGATGATGATAGACAGAGAGTGACAAAGAGAGAAATAATGATAATTGAAGTTGGAGGAAGGGGAGTGAGTAAATGAAGAGAGTAGAAAAAGGCAAGTAAAGAGAGAGGCAGACAATGAAGAGGGAGGAATACGATAGAAAGATATAAAGTGAGAGAGTGTAAGATGACAGAAAACAGAATCAGCTGTGACATCTTAAGGCATGGCACACTGGGCAGAGACCCAGGGCACAGGGTTATCATAGGTCAGCTAAAACGGCCTTCATGTCAGGTCAATGCTGGAGGAACATTTAACTGCTATTTCTAGCAAGCCACCCGGCACTATTGGAGACCCCTTTTATGACTCTCAAACAGTTAACCAACTGACAGGGAAGCCTGTACTTGGTTATCTGACCAGCTAGAAACAACAGCTAAATCTTTCTCGAACACAGCCTGCATTCTTCTATTTTTTAAAAGAACATGTAGGTTAATGTAGTTCCGGATGCACTGTGGGTTGGTCACAATTGGAATGTCTTTCATCCTACGTCTACTTGACCAGGCTAAAACAATAAGAACATTATTCCATCACTGTCATGTTGAGAATGCTTACAACTCTGGTAGCCATGCTATATCACATGATATTGTCACATGATGTATAATTGTCACATGGCATGATTTTTTTTTCATTTCCGCTTTAGGCACAAGGACTGAAATTTTGGGGGAGGTGGGGTGGCCAATCGATTAGATTGACCTCAGTATGCAACTGGTACTTAATTTAACGACCCCCACAAAAGGATGAAAGGCAAAGTCAACTTTGGTGGAATTTGAACTCAGAATGTAAACACACATGAAATACTGCTAAGCATTTTGTCTGGTGTCTAACATTTCTTATTTCTTTATTGCCCACAAGGAGCTAAACGTAGAAGGGACAAACACAGACAGATAAAGGGATTAAGTCGATTACATCGACCCCAGTGCGTAACTGGTGCTTAATTTATCGATTCTGAAAGGATGAAAGGCAAAGTTGACCTTGGCAGAATTTGATCTCAGAACGTAAAGACAGATGAAATACCGCTAAGCATTTGGCTTTTGGATTTGGTTTGCAAGATTCTTTTCGGGTTTGCAAGATTTAGCATGTTCTGTTGTGTCTGAGGAGAGTTATTCACTTTTGGTGCCTTATAATTTAACACACTCACCGTTAAAATTTCCACTTATTTCTTATTTTTATTTTCCTAAAATTTTTGTTGTGTCTTGTAACCTTATCAATAATCATTGACTCTGGGAAAGGTGATGATGATGATGATGGTGGTGGTGGTGGTGGTAGTGGTGATGATAATAGTGGTGGTGATAGTGATGGTGGTGATTATGATGATGGTGGTGGTGTTGATGATGGTGATGATGGTGATAGTGAAGATGATGGTGGTGGTGATGGAGGTGGTTGTAATGATGATAGTGGTGGTAATAGTGATGGTGATGGTAATGATGATGATGATGATGTTGATGTCAGCATCATTCAAGGTCGGGCTGAAAAGTTTATAGGGTTGTTAGCTCTATGAGATTTTGCATGCATTAATTTCAACCCTTCTTAATATCTGCATTGTTTCTTTCCAGGTAAACTGACATTTGACTGTTCAAAGGAGACTTCAAAAGTAACTGGTAGCAACTTCTCTTGAAAATGGACAAAATTTGGCATTGTGATACCAAGTACATGGAGAAAAAGGCTAAGTCCCAAAGGAAATTCAAGCTAAAATGGTTGCTAAGTTAGGGGACCATGCACCAGGTTTATCAACAATGTAAAAGTAGGCAACTGAATTTAAGAAAGGAAGAGAGAGTCTCAGAGATGACCCAAGGTCTGGACGTCCTGCAACTGCCATCGCCAAGTAAAAAATTGATCATGTTCATAACAGGTGACTCTTTTACTCTTTTAGTTGTTTCAGTCATTTGACTGCGGCCATGCTGGAGCACCGCCTTTAGCCGAGCAAATCGACCCCGGGACTTATTCTTTGTAAGCCTAGAACTTATTCTATCGGTCTCTTTTGCCGAACCACTAAGTTACAGGACATAAACACACCAGCATCAGTTGTCAAGCGATGTTGGTGGAGACAAACACAGACACCAAACACAACTCATATATATAATATATATATAATATATATATAATATACGTATATACGACAGGCTTCTTTCAGTTTCTGTCTACCAAATCCACTCACAAGGCTTTGGTTGGCCTGAGGCTATAGTAGAAGACACTTGCCCAAGGTGCCACACAGTGAGACTGAACCCGGAACTATGCGGTTGGCAAGCAAGCTACTTACCACACAGCCACTCCTGCACCTATTATAAATCAAATAGCCAATAGCATTTACCATGAGAGAGTTGAGAATATTCAGTACAATGAACTTGGCGCAACAAAGATTTCTGCTTGGTGGGTGCCATGTCTTGACCAAAAACATACCTGGCCCATCACAAGAAAACCTGACATTTCAGGTAGATCCAGCTGGTTTCCTTCAATGTTTCTTAAGCCAGGACAAGTGCTGGGTTCATCACTTTGAACCAGAGACTAAGAGATAATCCATGCTGGGGAGACACCCCTTTATCACCTGTTCTAAAAGAAGTCTAAGTTTGTTTCATTGGCAAGGAAGATGATGGCCTCAATATTTTGGGATGCAAAAGGCATTGTGTTTATTTAAAAGGGCCACACCATCAATTGAGAGTTTTATGCCAATTTGCTGAGGCAGCTACATAAGTCTATCGAGACCAAATTCCCAGAAAAAAATAACAAAAGAGGTCTTGTTTCATCAGGACAATGCTCCAGCACACAAAAATCTTTGGTTTCTTATTTCTATACTACCCACAAGGGGCTAAACAAGGACAGACAAAGGGATCAAGTCGATTGCATCGACACCAGTGCATAACTGGTACTTAATTTATCGACCTCAAAAGAATGAAAGGCAAAGTTGACATCAGCGGGATTTGAACTCAGAACGTAACGGCAGACGAAATACCACTAAGCATTTTGCCTGTCACGCTACTGTTTCTGCCAGCTTGCTGCCTTATCTTTGGTTTCAATGGCTGTTGTGAGCAATAGCATAACGAGGGGGTGGGCACTGTCCCAGGTGCCAATTGAAGGTGGGGGCTCATCAAAAGCAAGAAAGATAAGACTTTAAACAATTGTATGTTTTTTTTAAACATCTCATTTCACACATTAGGTTATCTAATGTTTCAGTCGAGGAAGCTGGTGCATTAAATGGTTAAAATATCATTTCAGAAAAGGCGCAAGAGAGGCCGTGTGGTATGTAGCTTGTTTACCAACCACATGGTTCTGGGTTCAGTCCCACTGCGTGGTATCTTGGGCAAGTGTTCACTACTATAGCCTCAGGCCGACCAAAGCCTTGTGAGTGGATTTGGTAGACGGAAACTGAAAGAAGCCCGTTGTATATGTATATATATATATATGTATGTGTGTGTATATGTTTGTGTGTCTGTGTTTGTCCCCCCAACATCGCTTGACAACTGATGCTGGTGTGTTTATGTCCCTGTAACTTAGCGGTTCGGCAAAAGAGACTGTTAGAATAAGTACTAGGCTTACAAATAATAAGTCCTGGGGTCAATTTGCTTGACTAAAGGCTGTGCTCCAGCATGGCCGCAGTCAAATCACTGAAACAAGTAAAAGAGTAAAAAGAGAGAGAGAGTCCATCTTATATCAAATCCTTCGAAATCACTATCTGATTTGATGGGATTTTGACTGTTATTTCTAGCAGCAACGATTTCAAAACCCAGTGAATAGGAATGTGTCAGGCGAGGACTGAGCTGTCAGTCAATCAGGCACTGCCGGAGGTCCTGGAGCTCTGAGGAGCCCACACTCTACATGTTAACTCTACACATTCAAAGGGTCCCGGTTAACTGTTATGCCCGAGGGTCCCCAATGCTCTCAGTCCACCCCTGGGTGGTGGTGTGATTGAAGGTCGATTTTTTTTAGCTTCTATCTCTAGCAAGGCACGTGATCACGTCAAGACTCCCCTCATCAATCATTGCAGTGCATCACTTATTGCTGCTGCTCTGTAATGCACCGGAGTGCAGTCAAGCGACTGGCTTTGGTTGCAGTGCTACTAGTATCACCTTCCTCTCAGTGGGTGTGTGGGCGGGAGTGCAGGGTGGGAGGGGGTGGGGGTGCGGCGAGGTTGGGAGCAGGGGAGCAACTGTTGCACTGGTACCATGCCTCCCACTACTACTACTACTACTACAACTACTACTACTACGACTACTGCTGCTGCTGATGATGATGATGCGTCACTGCTGCTGCTGCTACTACTACTACTGACTACTACTACCATACCACCACCAACACTGCTACACCACTACACCACTCTATACTAACTACTACTATACTACTACTACTACACCACCACCACTGTACTACACCACCACCACTACTACTACCACTACTACTACTACTACTACTACTACAACCACACTACTACTACTACCACACTACTACTACTACCACCACCACCACCAATACTACTACCACCACCACCACCACTATACTACCACCACTACTACTACACCACCACCACCACCACCACTACTACTACCACCACCACCACCACTACTACTACTACAACTGCTGTTGTTGTTATGCAACAAGACCCGTAAGGGTGATTAGGTGATGGTCTAGGGCTTAGGGGTGGGAGACCCCAGACCTTTGGAAAAAAAAACTTAGTCGTCTTGTAGTCGAGGGCTCTTCGTTGACGCCCGACACCACTGGGAGGTTGGCCCTCGAAATCACTGGAAATGGAGATCTCCAGGTCCAAATTCTTGAACGGCTGCCGCTACTGTTGCTGCTGCTGATGATGATGATGATGATGTTGCTGCTGTTACAGCTGCTGCCACTACTACTACCACCACTACTACTACTACTACTACTACTACTACTACTACTACTACTACTATAACTACTACTACTACTACTACCACCACTACTACTACTACTACTACCACCACCACCACCACCACCACTACTACTACTACTACTACTACTACTACTACTATAACTACTACATTACTACTACTATAACTACTACTTACACTACTACATACTATACTACTACTATACTACTACTACTACTACTACTACTACTACTATTACTACTACTATAACTACTACTTATACTACTACTACTACTACTACTACTACTACTACAAATACTAACTACTACTACTACTTACTACCTACCCTACTACACCATATACTACTACTATACTACGACTACTAGAACTACTCTACTACTAACACGAAAACTATAACTATAACTACTACTAACTACCATACTACTACTAATACTACACCACCACACTATACCACCACCACTACTATCTACTACTACTACTACTATTACTACTACTATAACTACTACTTATACTACTACTACTACTACTACTACTACTACTACTACTGCTGCTGCTGCTGCTGCTGCCAACTGTTGCAGTCATATAATCAGCTACCTACTAACAATCACTGTCACTACTCACCACCACCACCACCACGACTACTACTGCTACTACTATTATAACCAACTGTTGCAGCTTCCTACTACAATCACCACTACCACCACCACCACCACCACCACCACCACCACCACTACCCCTACTGTTACTACTACTGCTGCTGTTGCAGTTGCTGCTGTCACCGATGTTGGTCAGTGCTGGAGTGCCTTTGATCACAGCTGACCAGGGGCTATACTACTACTACTACTACTACTACTACTAGCATTGCACTCAATTCCTGTCTTCGCCATTCTTACATGTCTTTCATTTCTCTCTCTCCCTCCCCTTCTTCTTCTTCTTCTCCTCCTTCCCCTCTCTCATATGTCTTCTTTCAGCCACCAATATCCTTCATTTCTTCTTTCTTTTATTTTTTCTTTTCTTATTCCTCTTTCTATCCCTCCCTTCCTCTTCTTCATCATTGTTGTCCATCATCACTGGCATCCCACCTCCATCTTCTACACCACATCCTCCAACTCTCCTCCCTTTCCCCCCCCCCGTTTTCCCTTCCTTTTTCCTTCTCCCCTTCCCCCTGTCTTCTCCTTCCTTCCTTCTCTCTTTTTTCTCCATCTTCCTTACCTTCTTACCCTTCTTCCTTCCTTTCTCCCCTCCTCCCCAACTCCCTTTTCTCCCTCTTTCTCACCTTCTTCCCTCTACTTCCTTCCTCCTTCTTTTTCTCTGCCTCTTCCCCTTCTTCTTCTTCTTCTTCTTCTTCTTCTTCCCCTTCCTCTTCTTCCCCTTCCTCTTCTTCTTCTCCTTCTTCTTCTTCCAATTCTTCTTCTTCCCCTTCTTCTTCTTCTTCCCCTTCTCCCCGTCCTCCTCCTCCTCCTCCTCCTCCTCCTCCTCCTCCCCCTTCTCTTCTCTTCCTCATCTCTCACTTCTTCATTTACTCCACAATAATCGCATAACCCTCACCATTTCCTCTCCCTTCCATCAGGACCCTTCTCAAAAGCATTATCTCCTCTCCGCCAACACTACCTCCTCAGACAAAGCCTTACAGTGGGACCCTGTGGTAGTTACTAATTTCCAACAAACCACAGCAGACACAGATTAGCATGGAGTCACCACATGTGCAAAGGATCTCCAGTCGACTGCCAAGAGAGACCACGACTTGAAATGCCACTGGAAAATGAAAGAAGCCATTTATCTTATCTTAAAGACATTCCAACTGTGACTGGCCATGAGAGAGACATTGTGTATCTGGGACTACATCACTTACCTCTGCCTTAGCAAAGGCAGAGGTATTGTTTTTAGTTGTGTTTATTTGTTTGTCCGTGGACAAGATATCTCAAGAACAGCTGGATGGATTCAGGGATGTTTGGCCTCATGACAGGCACAAACTGATTGGATTTTGGGATCGATCCAGTACCAGACAAAGGTTCTGGATTATTTGTTACTTTCACTTTACTTTAAATGGTTACAATCTTAAGTTAACTTTCAAGTCTTTCTCAATTATCTCCCTTTAGGCTGTAATTATTTTGAACGGTGAATTTGTTAACTTTGGCTTGTATTAGATAAAGATAAGCTATTTTTTACTGTTACTAAATTCTCTACAGCCACCTTCACATTCCGTGACTACCATTAGGATCAATCAGGTACCAAACAAGGATTCCGGATTATTTTTTCCAGTTTTGTGACTTAATTTTTGAGAGCTGTCTATATATATAAACGGCAGTTTGTCTGTCTGTGTTTCTGTGTGTCTGTTAGGTTGTACCCTCACCCTGACCACAGCTTTCAACCAATTCTGATGAAACTTGGCACACACATAGCCCAATGTCATAATTCAAAACTAACGCAGCGAAAATTTTGAAAAGTTCCTCCCAGTTCTGAAAAATCGATAAATTCGACATGGGGTCGAGCATCTAAGCTTTTTATATGCAACACATTTTCTATCGGGAGACAGCTAGGAACATCGTATACACAGAAGTATTCGAGTGAAGAGAAGACATTGCAACCTACACATGCGCCTTCATTCCCTAGAGGGAAAGAACTAGATTGGGATTAGTCGTTGCCTACTAGGGACTCTTACATACCCAGGCAACGCCAGGCTATGCTGCTAGTTTTTAATATTCTCGTTTGTGAGAGCAGTCAAGTTTATTTCAGATAATCGCATTTTAAAAATTATCTCTGGCTAATCGTTGAGAGGACGTTGGTGTTGCCATGGCAGAGGTTTGCGCTCTCCGAGTGCTCTTGTCTAATATGGTTTCACTCTTTTACTTGTTTCAGTCATGCGACTGTGGCCATGCTGGAGCATCACCTTAAATGGCTTTAGTCGAACAAATCAATCCCAGGACTTATTCTTTGTAAGCCTAGTACTTATTCTGTTGGTCTCTTCTGCTGAACTGTTAAGTTATGGGGATGTAAACACACCAGCAATGGTGGGAGAGGACAAACAGAAACAAACACACAAACGTATACACATATATATATATATGTCCCTGGACATGCTCGGAATGGTAAGTGGCAAGAGAGGAAGAGGCCGACCAAGAACCCGCTGGATTGACACCATCAGGAGTGATACCGGAATGGACATGGCCAATCTGAGGGAAGTGGCCCAGGATAGAACTGACTGGAGGACACTGATCCAACGAGTGACCGAGAGTCGACTTCGACTGAGCGGATAGAGAGAGATATATTATATATATCTGTAATGTAATATGTGACAATTATTCGGCTGCCATAATAAGACTCTCAGTTTCAGATGTCAGGGCGGAAAACTGCTCCGGCATCTCGTCAGTTATCGAGGCAGTCAAAAAATGCTATGGAAATGACCATTAAACAATGGGAAATTACTATGTAATTGACCGTTATTAAGAGAAAAGAGCTATTCAAATGACCGTTAAATAAGGGGAGAAAGTAAAAAATTTAGGAAGTAAAAATGCTCATAGAAATCGCATAAGGGTGCATGTACATACATGCACATGCACGGATGCACACCCACATACATGTGCCTATATCCATTTGCTCACTCACACTCACGTAAAACACATGCACTCACACCCATGCATGTGCCTGTATATGCACATATATATGCAACCATGCATATACACGTATACATATTCGCACACACACATGCACACACACACGTGCACATACCCATATGCACACAATTATATTCAAATACACGTCTAAAATATGCACATGCTATATATGCACATGCTATATATGCACATGCTATATACGCACATGCTATATATGCACATGCTATATACGCACATGCTATATATGCACATGCTATATACGCACATGCTATATATGCACATGCTATATATGCACATGCTATATATGCACATGCTATATACGCACATGCTATATATGCACATGCTATATATGCACATGCTATATGTGCACATGCTATATATGCACATGCTATATACGCACATGCTATATATGCACATGCTATATATGCACATGCTATATATGCACATGCTATATATGCACATGCTATATACGCACATGCTATATACGCACATGCTATATATGCACATGCTATATATGCACATGCTATATATGCACATGCTATATATGCACATGCTATATATGCACATGCTATATATGCACATGCTATATATGCACATGCTATATATGCACATGCTATATATGCACATACTCACTCACACTCATGTTAAACACATGCATGTATATCCACATATATATGTACATGTGTATAGATGTATATATATGTGGGTGTATATACATGTGTTTCATGCGAGTGTGAGTGAGCAAATGCATATAGGCACATGTACATAAGTGTGCATGTGTGCATGTGTATATATGTACATGCACCCTTATGCAATTTCTATGAGCATTTTTACTTCCTTACTTTTTTACTTTCTCCCCTTCGGGTTTTTTCCCCTTATTTAACGGTCATTTGAATAGCTCTTTTGTCTTAATAACGGTCAATTACATAGTAATTTCTCATTGTTTAATGGTAATTTCCATAGCATTTTTTGACTGCCTCAATAACTGACGAGATGCCGGTGCAGTTTTCCGCCCTGACATCTGAAACTCAGAATCTTATTATGGCAACCGAATAATTGTCACATATTATATTACAGATAAATTCCTCTATTTATATATCGAGGTCTCATTCATTCCTTTGTTATCTTAAAATTACTATTAATCATGTTGAAAGCACCCGTTCTCGTCTGATCACCGAAGTTAAGCAACGTCGAGCCTAGTCAGTACTTATATGGGTGACCGCTTGGGAAACCTAGGCGCAGTAAGCATAGCACATTGTTAATGGCGGTGCCCCAGCATGGCCACAGCTCATTAGCTGAAACTGGAAAAATCAAAATCAAAAAATCAAATCATATATATATATATATCGTGGCCCCATTTGATCGTGGCCGTTGCCAGCCTCGCTTGGCCTCCATGCCGGTGGCACATAAAAAGCACCATCTGATCGTGGCCGTTTGCCAGCCTCGTCTGGCACCTGTGCCAGTGGCACATAAAAAGCACCCACTACACTCACGGAGTGGTTGGCATTAGTAAGGGCATCCAGCTGTAGAAACACTGCCAGATCAGACTGGGCCTGGTGCAGCCTTCTGGCTTCCTAGACCCCAGTTGAACCGTCCAACCCATGCTAGCATGGAAAGCGGACGTTAAACGATGATGATGATAATGATGATATATATATATATATATACATGTGTATATATTTATAGGCGTAGGCTTGGTTGTGTGGTAAGAAGCTTGCTTCATGGTCCCAGGTTCAGTCCCACTGCATGGCACTTTGGGCAAATATCTGCTACAATAGCCTTGAGCCAACCAAAGCCTTCTGAGTGGATTTGGTAGACAGAAACTGGAAGAAGCCTGTCATATATATATATATATATATATATCTGTGTGTATGTGTATTGTGTTTTCCTCCTGCCATTACTTGACAACTGATGCTGCTGTGTTTATGTCTGTAACTTAGCGGTTTGACAAAAAAGATGGATAGAATAAGTACTAGGCTTACAAAGAATAAGACCTGGGATCAATTTCTTCGACTAACACCTTTTAAGGTAGTGCTTCAGCATGGCTGCAGTCAAGAATATATATATGCATATATATATATCCAGATACTGCAACAGCTTGGGTTTCAGAGGACCACAGCTTTTCAACATCCTCCCTAAATGCCTGAGAGACTTGCATGGTGTGGATGTGGGTTTCTTTAAAACTAAATTGGATCTCTTCTTGTTGGGAGTCCCAGATGAACCTACCTCACGACAGGAGACACAGATGCAGGCAGCAGCATCAAACTTCCTTGTTGACCAAGTGCCACGTATCAGAGGTGGATTCACATATTAGTGTAGCTCATTCAACAGTGGTGCCCCAGCATGGCCGTGGCCTTCGGGCTAAAACATTTTTAAGGATTTAAGGATATATATATATATATAAATATATATACATATATGCACATATATATATATACTGTGCGATGGGTAAATTGTTGCCATTTTATATTCTTAATTTCGCACATGCACATTGATTGCTATTGATTTTATCGACTACACAGTATAGTAGGGTCAGTTGGGCACCGTCTGGGAGAAAAACAGCACCATGACACAATTTACTCTGCCAGGAATTTGGAAACAGCATGTTGTACTGCTTGGCATTCATGCTGGAATCTCCAATACGAGCATCTCAGAGTATTTGGTTGTTAATCTGAGGACATTGCATGTACCGAGAATGGAGTGATGGCAATGTTATGCCTCCATCCATCTTCCCACTCAGTCTCAGACTCAGCACAGAGGCCTACATCAAGTGCTGCTCTGGGTCAAGTGGGTGGCTGCTGGAAGACCCTATGTCAGGCAACAGAACCCTGCTCCATGCAACACAAGCAGGAGAACCCAGTCATGACTTTATTTACATTATAGAAGAAGAAGAAGAAGAAGGAGGAGGAGGTGGAGGAGGTGGAAGAGGGGAGGAGGAGGAGAAGAAGAAGAAGAAGAAGAAGAAGAAGAAGAAGAAGGAGAAAGAGGAAGAAGAAGAGAGAAAGAAGAGGAAGAAGAAGAAGAAGAGAAGGAAGAGGAAGAGGGTGGAGGAGGAGGAGAGTGTGAGAAGGAGAAGAAGAAGAAGAAGAAGAAGAAGAAGAAGAAGAAGAGAAGAGAAGAAGAAGAAGAAGAAGAAGAAGAAGGGAATCAAGGAGACATTTAGTGGTGGATTTGAGAAGTATTTTGGTTGCTATTTTTAGCTGATAGAGAAACCATATAGAGGCTTCCTTGAGCTATACTCGACTGTGCTAGAAATAGCAGTCAAATGTTCCTGAAATCAGCTAAACATCTTAATTAAAGATGAGAAAGAAAGAGAATAGAAATTAGAGGAAGGGTAAGAGGTAGGTAGTAAGCAATAGTGAGAGAGGTTCAATGAGTAAAGGCTGAAGGGGAGGAAGGGGAGTATAGTGACAATTTTAAGTGGAGAGGGAAGAGGAAAGACAAATACGTTGAAAGGGAAAGAGAAAGAGAGAGAGAGACAGACAGACACAGAGAGAGAGGGTAAGGACGAGTAGAGTTATCTATCAGAGCTGAGAAGATGGTCAGATATAGCAGCAGTCATTAGTAAAGGAGGGGGAGAAAAAATTAGAAAGATAGAGAGAACGAAGGGGAGAAAGACGATGAAGAGAAAGAGAGAGATAGAGAGAGAGATCAGTAGTCATAAGCTAAAAACAGACAGACACACAGAGAGAAAAAGAGAGAGAGAAAAATTTAACGAAAGCAAGGAAGACTCGAGAGAGGAGGAGTTTGAGAAAGAGGGAAAATAAAGAACAAAGAGTAAGAAGGGGAGGATTGATTAGTAGTATCAGAAGCCGATTAATAGGTGGTGGGAGAGTAAATAGAAACTATAAAGAGGGGGATAAAGGAGGGTAATGTATAAGCAGAGAAGGGAGGAGGGAAGAAAAGAGTAGCGGTCACACGTAAAAAAGTGAGTGGCAGAGCCGCTAGTCGGAGGGAAACGGAGAGGTATGGAGAGGTAATAGGTGAATGAGAGAGGAAGAGAGAGGGATGATAAAAAGAAGGAAAGAACAGAAGGGAAAAGGAATTAAACAATGTTAGAGGGAAGGAGTGGAGGACAGAGGAGAGGGTTGTATTGAAATCAAGGAAGGGGAGAATATGTGAAACGACTGAGAGAGGGAAGAAGGGGAGGTTTAGTACTGACGTTAGAGTAGTGGTAGTAGAGAAGCGAGGAAGGGGGTACACATGCAACAATTAAAATATAGTGGGAGTAAGAAGGTTAAACGGTGTGATAGAGGCGAAAGGAGAAGAAAAGGGGGAGAAGTGAAAGTAGCTGTAAATAGGGAGAGGGAGAATGGGTAAAATAATTGAGAGAGGGTGGAAAAGCGAAAGGGAGATAATGATGAGGGGGAGATAGCTGTAATAATGCTAGAGGGGCCGAGTGGAAGGCGGAGGAGAGAGTTATATTGAAACCATGGAAAGGGAGAATATGTAAACAACAGAGAGAGAGGGAGGGAGAGGGAAGGGGAGGTTTAGTTTTAACGTTAGAGTAGTAACAGAAGAGGAGAGAGGAATATAGGGGAAAACGAGAGAATGAGAAAGAGTAGTGAATTAGAGAAAGAGGGAGGAGGTAAAACGACTGAGAAAAGAGGGAAAGATCTGAGGGAGGAAAGGGAGAGAAATAATGGTAAAGAAATATCGAAATCAGAGAAGGGGAGGCAATCATAAAATGAGAGGGAAAACAGTAAGGGCGGGAGGAGTAGAAAGAGAAAGCAAGAAGATAGCGAGAGAGTGGGAGTTCAAAAATCGATATTGACAGAGTGATTGGTGTAGGGGGTGGAAAGGGGGATTAGTGAAGTGAAAATATTGGAAAAACCGTCAGCAGCTTTAAGTGGTCAAGTGTTGACTATTATACACGGATCGATATTGAGTACAGTCCCAATATATCGATAAACCGATAAATAGATAGATAGATAGATAGATAGATAGATAGATAGATAGATAGATAGATAGATAGATAGATAGATAGATAGATAGACAGAAAGATAGATAGACAGATAGATAGATAGATAGATAGATAGATAGATAGATAGATAGATAGAAAGAAAGATAGATAGATAGATAGATAGATAGATAGATAGATAGATAGAGAGAGAGAGAGATAAAGATAAAAAGATAGACAGATAGATGGACAGCCCGATAGATAGATAGATAGAAATATGTATATCTATATCTATATCTATATATATATATTCTATTAAAATGTCTTACTGATGAGTCTCATTTCTTCATTTCCCTGAAGAGATTATATTGTTTTACACCATTTTATTCATTTGGAATAATACCAGTGATATCTTCGAAACATGTGTCAGAAGTAAAAGAATTTGAATAACACCTGCGTGTAACTCCATTTATATATATATGTGTGTGTGTGTGTGTGTGGTGTGTGTGTGTGTGTGTGTGTGTGTGTGTGCGTGTGTGTGTGTGTGTGTGTATGTGTGTGTGTGTGTCTGTGTGTGTGTGTGTGAAGTATATATGCCACTTAAATGTGGCTAACCACTAAGGGTGGATGCTACTGTAGCTTGTAGCCCCAGGAGAACATCTTCTCCAGCTGGCTATTGACACACTTTCTGTGCCCTATCAGTATTTGCAAAGGGAAGCCATCCTTCACATCGTCGACCTGACGTGATACGCATGGACCCGGGTTTCTGGATATTTATCCGTCATCAGCGCACTACAATCACCGGTCTTCGATGCAAAAGTGTCCCAATGAAAATACATATATCCTTTTTCCAGTGACAAAAAGTCACTGATCTCGAAAAAGTGTAAAGAAGCAATAATAAATCTCTGAACGAGGCATAAACAGTAACTGCATGATAATGTGAAGTATATATGCCAGAAACCCGTGTCCGGGCATATCACGTCAGGTCGACGAGGTGAAGGATGGCTTCCCTTTGCAAATACTGATAGGGCACAGAAAGTGTGTCAATAACCAGCAGGAGAAGATGTTCTCCTGGGGCTACAAGCTACAGTAGCATCCACCCTTAGTGGTTAGCCACATTTAAGTGGCAAATATACTTCACATTGTCGAGCAGCTACTGTTTATACCTTGTTCAGATAATTATTATTGTTTATATAGGATCTTTTCCTTTTGAACGGCATATGTCAACACAATTTCTAGTTAACTAAACACTTTTAAACTTCGTACACTGGTAGAATGTGTTTATAAAACATCAGTTTTTCTTGGCTTTATTGAGAAAATTCTATAGTTTGTAAGATATTTGTAAGCATTTCGGCAATTTTAACCAATCGCTGGAGTCCATTTGGGGTGAAAATATTCCGTGCTGTATGAATATGTCCCTCCTTTAAGAAACAGATTGGGTTTATTTACATTTGCGAAGAAAAAAAGATACCCTTCCCCCACCCCTAACCCTAACCCTAAAACAGGTTGAAATGTAATAGATCGATACTAGGGTTATAATTATGGGTGACAATTTCATACGACACCGCTTCGGAAAATGGGATTTTTTTCTAGCGGTGTCGACCAAAGCCTTGTGAGTGGATTTGGTAGATGGAAACTGAAAAAAGCCCGTCGTATATATGTATATATATATAATATAATATATAATATATATTATATATATATTGTGTGTGTGTGTGTGTGTGTGTGTGGTGTGTGTGTGTGGGTGGTTGTGTGTGTGGTGTGATGTGTGTGTGTGCATGTGTGTTTGTATGTCTGTGCTTGTCCCATCCAACGTCGCTTGACAACCGATGCTGGTGTGTTTATGTCCCCGTAACTTAGCAGTTCAGCAAAAAGAGACCGATAGAATAAGTACTGGGCTTACAAAAGAATAAGTCCCGGGGTCGAGTTGCTCGATTAAAGGCAGTGCTCCAGCATGGCCGCAGTCAAATGACTAAAAACAAGTAAAAGATTAAATGTCGGCCAAACTGGCTCCTCCTTTCTCTGCTTGTGTGAGGCTGCACTTCTCTCCACACTGCAGGCCTTTTTCCTTAATCAGTATTGCTATAGCTTTTGTTGTCTGTAGCTGTGTTTGCACTCCACTGCCAATAATGTTTTAATTAAACATGTGTATTTTGATGAACAGAAGTGAGAAACCGATTTGGTTTATTGGATATATGATTGGAAAGATTAGTAGTAAAAAACTCCCATCAACTTGAGAGGCCTTTTTTTTTTTATCGCACACATGATAATAAAACAGTGAAGGAAACATCAGATATTGTGTATTCAGAAATAAATGAGATCTGGGACAATGCTAAGATAGGGATCAGGGGCAAACAACATGTCCTTTTCAAGATTCGAAAAATATATGAACAATTTAGATCACTTCAAGAAACAGAATCAAGGAGAAATCAAAATCAAATTGCAAATGAAACCAAATTTAAAGATTACTCTTTTACTTGTTTCAGTCATTTGACTGTGGCCATGCTGGAGCACTGCCTTTAGTTGAGCAAATCGACCCCAGGACTTATTCTTTGTAAGTCTAGGACTTATTCTATCGGTCTCTTTTGCCAAACCGCTAAGTTACGGGGACGTAAACACACCAGCATTGGTTGTCAAGCGATATTGGTGGGGGCCAAACACAGACATACACACAAACACACACACACACACATACACATACACACACACATACACACACACATACACACACACACACACACTGGTGTGTTTACATCCCTGTAACTTAGCGGTTCGGCAAAAGAGACCGATAGAATAAGTACTAGGCTTACAAAGAATAAGTCCTGGGTTTGATTTGCTCGACTAAACGCAGTGCTCCAGCATGGCTACAGTCAAATGACTGAAATAAGTAAAAGAGAGTAATCACATCATTGAGATCTTGAAGATGCAAGATAAAGCATAATTAATTCAAAATATTGTGAATAAATGAGCATTATATTTGATAGAGCCACCTGAATGCTAAAGGGTTAAACTGGACAGATCTGACCATATTTTACTTGTTTTATGTTCAAACTGGCCAGATCAGGCCTTTCATACCTACCCTACAATGTCATTCTAAAAATAGACAATCACATCATTGAAATCTCAAAACTATGAGATGATTACTCTTTTACTCTTTTATTTGTTTCAGTCATTTGACTGCAGCCATGCTGGAGCACCGCCATTATAGTTGAGCAAATTGACCCCAGGAATTATTCTTTGCATTGGGGTTTTTGAAAGTCTGGTAGTGTTGGGTTATTCTTTTTTTAATTCATTTGCTGTAGATCCTATATATACCTTATTTATATATTTATCATTATTATTATTATTAGAACTTACTATACATTTATAAATTACATTGTCAATATTACAATTATTAGAAAGCTCACATTTAGTCTTATCACAACATGAACATTTATCAATATGTGGATTATGACTTCCATTACTAGCAGTTATATTATAGCTACAGCTATTATTTATTGTGCTGTTATAATAATTATTTAATTTCTTATTATTTATTGAGGAGATGATATTGCCTACACTCCTCAATGCTGAGTAGCCCACTTTTAGGTTTTTATTGGAAATTATATTAGAATAAATGCTGTCCTTTTTAAAAGACACATTTACAATTTTTGGTATCTCCTTAATAATATTAGTTATCACTTGAGCCTCATATGGGATAATTAACCATATAATATCCTTTTTATGTATAATCATTATTATTAGACACTATCGGTATCAAAGTGTTATTTGTAGGTGTTTTATATCTTCTTTTATTTAATGTATTATGTTTCTTATTATTGATCATATTTTCATTATCAGTATTACCACTATTATTATTATTGTTATCATTAATAATAAATATATTATTTTTTATTTTATTTAGTTTCTTATATTGTCTTTTATTATTATTATTCCTATTTTTGCTATTTGAATGAGTATTAGGATTACCTGTTGTATTATTAAGGTGTTTGTAATATGGGGCATGTCTATTAAAAGTTTCATAATCAGAGGATAGCATAGATATTCTTTTGCCTATATTATCTATTAAAGCTTCTTTAACTGATCTAGGATGGTTACTGAGAGAACTAATGTACATTAAATTTTCATTCAGTTTATAGAATGGATGAATCTTATTAGTGACAAGATTAAGGTTGACATCTAGGTAAATTACAGCATAGTATTCATTCTCTATACATATACCTAAGCCAAAATTCTTTAAAAACTTATACAATTTCTTCTTAAGATTTTATAAGGACCCTACTAGTATAGTTCCTGGTTATAAGTAGTAGGTTGTTCCTATAAAGACTACTCTCAATATTCATAAATTCCATCTCTAGTTCAGATAAAAGATATAATCCAACAAGATCGGTAACTTGGGCAGAATCAGGGGCATCCATGGTATATCAAAACAATCACTTGTGTTTTTTCTTGCCTATAGTTTATCTTTATATTTTATTATAGATTTCCTCATGGCTAATACTACTTTGGTTTCTTCAAATGACATATTTAATTTTCTCATGGCATATGATAGGGCCTTATTTAGAACCACTTCATTGATATATAAATATTTTAAAATCATCACCCCACTGCACGAAATGTTGATGTGGAATGCACAGTATGTATTCTCCATATTGAAATGCATGTAATGCTGAAGGGTGTGTGCCTGATACATTTGGAAATTCGTTTTCCTACATTATTCAAATATATATATATATAATTTAAGAAGAACCTATCAGCGGACCAGACCAAATTTTCTATAGAAAACAAACAAAAACAAATACTATTGCTAAACATTCAGGTTAACAGAAATTTAATCTCGACGGTTATAAGAAAAACTAGATTAATATGTTTTTTAGTTTATTATTATTATTATTATTATTATTATTATTCTATGTTTGACTTTTGCTTTATATTTGTACAAGTTGGCTCCAAGTCTCACCCAGAGACCTCAAGAGACAACAGGTTGGAAGTTCATGTAGTTGTTATGCCTAGTGTGCCATATATTTGGTTTTGTATTTAGTGTTGTACTAGTGAATGTCTTTAAAAAAAACGAAAATAATGTTTGTTTTAAAACTTGAGATTACATAGAAAGTATTTTATTATTATTATTATTATTATTATTATTATTATTATTATTATTATTATTATTATTATTCATATACCTATCTGAGTTTTTGTTTTTCTCCTATATATACATTAATATATTTCGTGTGCATAGTTTGGATGTATGTAGGTTTGTGTGTATGCGTATGTTCCTTTGTCCGTGTGTATATACATATATGTGCGTGTCTGTGTATGTGTATATATATATATTTGTGTAGGTGTATACGTGTGTATTTCCTGTGAATTAATTTTTCCTTCGTGTATTTTTTATACATCTAGAATTATCTCCCCTACACTATAACACTCATTGACCCAGAAATATTTCTAATTAAAATATTCGTTCTTATTTACAGTTATTTATCAACAAGTTCTTTTTTCTAACGGCCGTATGTATTTTTCTCTATAAAACTTTAGGCGATCTTTCGTCTCTAGTAGACCTTTCCGTCGAAGTAATATACATACATACATACATATACACATACACCGAGTAAAAAATTCAGTTATCTCTTTCTTTCACACATTACTCTGTCTCTTCACACACACTAACAGAAGCACTTCACTTACACAACATACTGTCCGTCTCCCACACCCCATCAAACACACACACATGTACATCAATGCTTACCATGCACGGTAACTTCAAAAGAACTTCCCTCGTCATACAATCGCTTTCTCTTAGTCTCTTTCGCTCTCATTACTTCAAAAGTTCCCGCAAGCCCATTTGCAAAAAAAAAAAAAAAATTTTACGGAAATCGACGGAAAGGTCTACTAGAGACGAAAGATTGCCAAACTTTAAAATTCTCTTCATTGCTTACCACCCATAACTGTTCATACACTGAAACAAAATTTAAATATACCTATCGAATCCTGCAAGATGCTTACCGTTATTATCCGTTGGTCAGACTAGTTTATAGTTAATTACTCAGGTAGACTCGAAAATACATTAACATGTCCTTGTTTCTCTTCCTTTCCCCCCTTTTATAAGTTATTTGCAAATATCCAATCAGCTTACCTGATATAACCTCTTTGTTTTACCTTCTAGATTTTTTTACTATTTTGGTAATACCTTTTTTGAAGTTTTCCTTTAATTTTTTACACTGATGAGAATGGTAATACATAACTACTTTTATTATTTCTGAGTTCAAATTCCGCCGAGGTCGACTTTGCCTTTCATCCTTTCGGGGGTCGATAAATTAAGTACCAGTTACGCACTAGGGTCGATGTAATCGACTTAATCCGTTTGTCTGTCCTTGTTTGTCCCCTCTGTGTTTAGCCCCTTGTGGGTAGTAAAGAAATATATTATTATTATTATTATTATTATTATTATTATTATTATTATTATTATTATTATAATTAATGGGTCAATATAAAGATCTTCACCGGTCATAACTTTCGGTGAAATGGATATATATTGATTTTTTTATGGAATCCACGTTTTTGGTTATGGAGGATCCGATTCTGAGAAAAAAAATTTCAAAAATCGCATTTTCAAAATTCCCCTACCCCTCTACCACCACCCCTTCATTTTTCACTTTTTCCGGATTTTTATTATTATTTTTTTTTTTGCAGAATACGTAGAAAAATACGAAGATTACGATTCTCAAAAAAATTTGTTTGTAAAATTTCAATTTTTCAACAAAAAAATATAGGAGTGGTGGCTGTGTGGTAAGTAGCTTGCTTACCAACCACATGGTTCCGGGTTCAGTTCCACTGCGTGGCTCCTTGGGCGAGTGTCCTCGACTATAGCCTCAGAATGACCAAAGCTTGTGACTAGATTTGGTAGACGGAAACTGAAAGAAGCCTGTCGTATATATGTATATGTATATATATGTGTGTGTGTTTGTGTGTCTGTGTTTGTACCCCCTCCCCCACATCGCTTGACAACCGATGCTGGTGTGTTTACGTCCCCGTAATTTGTGTTTATTTTTTCCATATTCTTAATCTCCGTATTTTCCCACATAGATTGATTGAAAAAAAAATAGTTTGAAAAAAGTTTAAAAAGTTCTTTTTTTTTTAAAAAAAAAGAAACCCACTTTAACTTCATACGAATTACTTTGTCATATTACTTCGGGAAATTAGTTTTGTGAGATTTGGCTGTTATTTCTACCATGTGGATAGCCTGATTGAAGGTTGAGGATATATATTCTTTTTCTTTTTTATTTTTGTTGAAAAATTGAAATTTTATAAAATTTTATTCAGAATCGTAATCTTTGTATTTTTCTACATATTTCGAAAAAAAAAAAAAAAAAAAAAAATTTCCAGAAAAAGTGAAAAATGAAGGGGTGGGAGATGAATTTTTAAAATGCGATTTTTGAAAATTTTTGCTTCAGAATCGGATCCTCCATAACCAAAAACGTGGGATTCCGTAAAAAAAATCAATATATAGGCGCAGGAGTGGCTGTGTGGTAAGTAGCTTGCTTACCAACCACATGGTTCCGGGTTCAGTCCCACTGCGTGGCATCTTGGGCAAGTGTCTTCTGCTATAGCCCCGGGCCGACCAATGCTTTGTGAGTGGATTTGGTAGACGGAAACTGAAAGAAGCCTGTCGTATATATGTATATATATGTATGTGTGTGTGTGTGTCTGTGTTTGTCCCCCTAGCATTGCTTAACAACAGTTGCTGGTGTGTTTACGTCCCCGTTACTTAGCGGTTCGGCAAAAGAGACCGATAGAATAAGTTCTAGGCTTACAAAAGTATAAGTCCTGGGGTCGATTTGCTCGACTAAAGGCGGTGCTCCAGCATGGCCGCAGTCAAATGACTGAAACAAGTAAAAGAGTAAAAGAGTAAAGAGTATATCAATATATATTAGTTTATAGTTTATTACACAGACAGACTCGAAAATACATTAACATGTCCTTGTTTTTCTTCCTTTTACAAGTTATTTGCAAATATCCGGTCAGCTTGTCTGATATAACCTCTTTGTTATATAACCTTCTTACCAAATCCACTCACAAGTTATGGCGGAAAAATCGGATCTTGTGAATTTTCCGAAAGTCCCTCCCCGCCGCCACCACCCCAGGGTCGTTAGCGCTCATTTTTTTTTTTTTTTTTTCGTTTTCGTTTTCTACATACTTGTTAACACCCACCAGACTGGGTTTTTAAAAAAATTCCTGGGTGAAGCTCTTTATATCAACCTTTTTGATATCTCTTCTCCATTTTTATAATTGTTTGTAGGGTTTTATATAAGATTTTATCTTATATGTGTCTACAACGAACTTTTACTTGTTATTTTCATATTTTAATTACTGGCTATCATTTTGATATGATGAATATTTATTAGAAATATTTGTTTTTGGACTCGACAAAATGTTTGAATTGTTCCACTTGAACTTATTCTTTCTTTCTTTCTTTCTTTCTTTCTTTCTTTCTTTCTTTCTTTCTTTCTTTCTTTCTTTCTTTCTTTCTCTCTCTCTCTTCTCTCTCTCTCTATCTCACACACACACACATATATATACGACGGGCTTCTTTCAGTTTCCGTCTACCAAATCCACTCACATGGCTTTGGTCGACCCAAGGCTATAGTAGAAGACACTTGCCCAAGATGCCACACAGTGGAACTGAACAAGTAATCATGTGGTTGGGAAGCAAACTACTTCCCACACAGCCACTCTTCCACCCATGGCCATTACCTATAACTGCATTTTTCATTTGATCGTGGATCTATCTAATTCATTCCTATTTGACTCTGATCCTTCCCTCATTCTTGACAAACTGGAATACATTAATATCATCGATTGTGGACTTTCCCATCACTTTTACATCGCTCTGGCTTCTCCCCCTCTGATGATGGAATACTCGATCTATGGAACCCTTACTCAATATGATGATCCACACACTTGGCTATTCTAGAAACAATCGTAAAATACTCTGTATTTTACAATTCTAAATTCTCTAAATTAGACTCTAACAGTATCGCCCGGCGTTGCTCGGGTTTGTTTCGACCCTTTAGAATTGGAATTTTTGAAAAGTAAAAATTTTGCATTATGTAGCTTGCTCTTCTCTTTAAGTGAACATTTTTCTAGTTGAAATACACCGAAAAATGTCGACACAGCAGTCAAAAAAATCGTAAAAATCGGGATTTTCATAGAAAAAAAGCATCTTTTTGATGTAAATAATTTTTGGTGTTAACATGGTCCGATTTGAATTTTTTCTTCTACAGAAGGAAGAGCAAGCCTTCTTCTATCATGCTCTCAATTTTGATCAACTTGCGCCGCAGGGTTTCGGAGGAGATAGTGTTAGTTGAAGGCTACCAAACATGCCATACACAGACAACTTCAGCTTTATATAGAGAGCGATTTAGAGAATTTACGATAACATTCTATATTGTAAATTCTAAACTCTATATTCTCTGAAGTAAATGTCTTTTTCAAGTGACGCTTAGCGGTTTATTTTTTCATTTTTACCTTTATCCTCATCTACCAGCTCAAAGAAAAACCACTTATAGCCACTTCTGATGGATAGTCTCAACAACACACATTCAGTTACAGTTCAAACCGGAGTTTTATTGGTAAACCAAATGGAGCACCCATAGTACATACCTATTACTTTATGTCAGTTGACAAATGCTCCTTACATATTCTATGTATATATACTTTTTTTACTTGTTTCAGTCATTTGACTGTGGCCATACTGGAGCACCACCTTAAAGGGTTTTAGTCAAAGAAATCAAACCTAGTACTTATTCTATTGGTCTCTTTTGCTGCACCGCTTAGTTACGGGGTTTTATATCCTTCTATATGTTGGATATACAGATTTTATGAAGTGAAGATAGACACAGCTGTCTACGTGACATACTTCAAATTATTCCACTAAACACGATTCTCCAATAAATACAAATTCTCATAGATCTCTATGACTTCCACGAACTCTCAACAACTCCTACGACTTTTCTCGTCTCAACCAATACACTACTTTTTATAAGAGTTCCGCTAGTCCATTCTTCCAATCCCACAGGGGTGTCAATGACTCTTGCCACAAGATTGGAACATAAACATACCAGCATCAGTTGTCAAGCAATGGCAGGGTGACAAGACCGCGTGTGTACCGTTGGCGATTTTTTCCTCCGTCTTCCCTTCCTTGGATCTTTCCTCTTCCTATGTTTCTGACGAAGAGCTCCGCTCGAAACGTTAAATCCTCCTTCCTTCTTTCCTTTCCTGAGCGCCCAATAACACTATACTTGTTCCACGTCCTCGTGTTGTGTTTTCATGTTTGGATTAACTTTATATATATATATATATATATATATAATATATATATATATATCTATATATATATATATATATATATATATATATATATATATATATATATATATTTCACCGCGTTCATAATGGTGTGCATTCAAGCAATGATTAGTAAATTCACGAAACCGGTATGCTTTTGAATCTCTTAACAATTCACAATAATGACTTTTATTACTTTTACTTTATTCCTACCTCAGTTCATCTAATTGTATATATCTATCGTTACTTTTCATAAAAATCCTTTACTTTTTTTGATTTCCAATGTGCATTTTCGCTTATTTCTCTTCTTACTTTCCCCTTACATTTCCACATGTAGTTTCTATTTTCTTTTTGTAATATATTTCTATTATATATATACATACATACATACATATGTTATATATATATATATATATATATATATATATAATATATATTATATATTATATATATATATATAATATATATATATATATATATATCTATATATATTTATTAATCATATAGGGTGGCAGAAAAAAATTGTAGAATTCTTTTTGCCACCAGCGGCCTAGTGGGAAAAATTAAATAGTCATAGACCATTTTTAAGTTCAACATCAACAATCAAGGAACGGCCATGATATTACCTTGGCAGGGTTTGAAATGCCTCGTGAAAATATCTGTTCCGACTTGGCTATTTCTTGCTGAGAATCTGAGGGCCTATGGAAGATTGGCTTGATTTAATTTAATCAGGTTAGTTTACCATTAAACAGCAGATGAAACGGTGCATCGTACAAGAAATTACAGGGTAAATTTTTTTAAATTTTCTCCTGTTTACGGAATTAATCTTTATTTGCGGTGAAGCTTTGGCTGTTATTTCTAGTGGGTGAATGGCCTATCATGGCCGTTCCTTGATTGTTGATATATATATATATATATATATATATATATATATATATATAATATATATATTATATATATACATACATACATACATACATACATACTACATACATTCATGCATACATACATACATACATATATTTAATATACATATATATATTATAATAGCAGTATCCCCGGCGTTGCTCGGGTTTGTAAGGGGAAATAACTATAAAGCATTTTTAGAGAGTTATAGCCAAAAATAGCAAAAAAATGCATTAAAAATGGAAACAAAATTATGGTAAATTTTTTTTAAATCGTTGACTCATCGTAACATTTTAGAGAGTTACTCCCCTTATATAATAGCGAAAAAATGCATTAAAATGGAAAAAAATGATAGTAAATTATTTTTAAAATCGTAGACTCATCGTAGACGCGCGCTAATACCCAGAAGGGCCCGATATGAATCACGACTATAAGATACCCGGTTTTGGTTAAACTGCACCGCAAAATGTGGGAGTAGTTAGGAATCTAAATCGTAGGAGACAGACACACAACCTTACTTTTATATATAAAGATATATATGAAACAGGTTTCTTTCAGCTACCTTCTAACCAAATCCATTCATAAGGCTTTGGTTGGTCCAAAGCTATAGTAAAAGACATTTGCCCAAACTGCCATCGTGTAGTGGAACTGAACCTGGGACCATGTGGTTGGGAAGCAAGCTTCTTACCACGACAGGCTTCTTTCAGTTTCCATCTACCAAATCCACTCGCAAGGCTTTGATCAGCCTGGGGCAGCAGCAGCAGCAGAAGACCCTCACACAGTGGGATTGAACCCAGAAGCATCTGGTTGAGAAGCAAACTTCTTACCACACCTGAGCCATGCACTATATTAAATATTTGCAACAGATCTTTCTGGTCACCTGTTGACTAATGAAATCAACAACACCACCACCACCACTAATATTACAACCGCCACTACCATTATAACAAATACTACCACCACCTCCACCACTTATTACTACTGCAGGCGCCATTACCACTATTGTCACTGCTACTGCTGCTGAGGCTGCTACTGCTGTTATCGTCATTTCCTAGTTTTCTTTAATACTTTGAATATCACTTAAGCAGGTCATGTCAGGCAGGTAAGTAATTTAGGCCACGTATTTTCGTTAATGACCGCCGCCATTTTAGCAATATTTAATATTTATTTTATCCTCACCTAATAATTTTCACCTTTTGCTTGTGTCTATGTATATAAATATATATCAATATATATATATAAAATATATACCTACACATACACACCTGTGTGTGTTCCTATGTAATGAGTTTTGGCTGGGACTTTTTACCTGATGGCCTTTTCCTTCGATGAATCATAAAATTACTTTGAAATAACTAACAGTCATCTGCACCCAAGATTAACAATACATAGTGATAACTTTAAACAGTGAAAAATAATTTATATGTATGTATGTATGTGTTTAGTTTTGTCTGGGATTTCGAAGTTTTACCTGAATCCTTATTCAAGTCCCTTTCCGCCAATAAATCACAAATTCTTTAAACTACGTCCTCCATCTAAATATATACTTGATATATATATGTATATATATAGATATGTATATATATATATATATATGTATATATATATATATATGATGTATATATATATATATATATATATATATATATATATATATATATAATATATGTATATATATATGTATATATATATATATATATGTTATATATATATATCTATATATAGAATACGTACACCCGATTTTTAGGGGTTAGGGGTTTTGTTACGCCGAAAACGGGTGGTGTACGTATTCCTTACCTCCGCCATATATATTGATATATATATATATATATATATATATATATATATATATATATATATATATATATATACACACACACATATGTATGTATAGTGTTTATAGTTTGGTAAGCTTTCCGAAGGACACACCTGTTACTATATAATATGTTAAGTGTACGTGTTTTGTGTATTACCAGCAATAACTTACCTGTTTTGTTTGTATAGAGAGATCTATATACCTGCCTACCTACCTACATACATGTATGTAGTGGTCATAGTTTGGTTTCCTTTCCGAAGGACACACCTATTGCTATATAATTTGTAAGGTGTATTTGTTTTATATATTACTAACAATAACGTACCTGTATTTATAACCTATATATATATATATTTACGTTTTGCTTGTATATAGATTTCTCTCTTTGTGTGTGTGTGTGTATATATATATATATATATATGTTGTGTTTACAGTTTGAATTCTTTTTCTAATTATACACCTGTAGCTATATAATCTGTAGATAAATGTGTGAAGCGAATACTTGTGCGTGTGAATAATTTCATGTGTTACTATAACGTATCAGTATATATAACCTATATATTTACGTTTTATTTATGAGTGTGTGTGTATATATATAATACATATATATATATATATATTATATATATATATATATACTATATATATATATATATGTGTGTGTTGTTTTATGTAATGTATACGTCGCAGGAGTGGGTGTGTGGTAAGTAGCTTGCTTACGAACCACATGGTCCCGGGTTCTGTCCCACATCATGGCACCTTGGGCAAGTGACCAAAGCCTTGTGAGTGGATTTGGTAGACAGAAACTGGAAGAAGCTCGTCGTATATATATTATATATAATATATATTATATATATATATATATATATAGTATGTTGTCTGTTTGTCCCCCCCTCATCGCTTGACAACCGATGCTGGTGTGTTTACGTCTGCGAAAGGAACCGATAGAATAAGTACAAGGCTTACAAAGAGTAAGTCCTGGGGTCGATTTGTTCGACTAAAAGTGGTGCTCCAGCATGGCCGCAATCAAATGACTGAAACAAATAAAAGAATAATATATATATTTCTCCATCGACTGGATCCTTTTAACAGATCAACGTGGTCCGTTGATCTGTTAAAAGGAGCACCTGAATCGCCTTAACTCCTTCAAACGACTAGTGTCTGGTGTTGCTTGCACGTAAGAATAAACAGAGATGGTCATGACAGGAATACGTTTGATCACAGGCCTCTTCCATGTTGACTGATCTGGCGCTAAACGACGATAACAATTTATCGCGTGTCTTTGGGTTTTTGCTCAGGACCTCACGTATCTCGGGGCTAAATTCTGATCTATATGTGCCTGTGTTTCTCAACCGTTTTTTACCCACGGACCCCTTTGGCTCTTATTTTACGGGGATGGGTGGGGTTCCTATTATAATAATCCTATTATATTTTTATAATTGAATATTAGGAATTGTATTTTTAAAATTGTCAAGATATTTTATGTATTGTAGAAGTAGGATCTTTACCTTTTGACCGACAGATTTAAAAAATAATTTTTTGTAACTAAACACTTTCAAACTTCGGACACTGGTAGAATGTGTCACATAAAACATCTTTTACTCATAGCGTTGTTGAGAAAATTCTGTATTTTCGAAGTTATTTCTTGTTAAAGTTGTCGTATTTCGGTAATTTCAACCAATCAATGACGTGTATAAAATTACTGAATAAAATTACTGCTGTTGTTTATCAACAACAACTTCCAAAATACAGAATTTTCTCAAAAACGTCAAGAGTAAAATATGTTTTATATGACACATTCTACCAGTACACGAAGTTTGAAAGTGTTTAGTTACAAAAAATAATTTTTTTAAATCTGTCGGTCAGGTAAAGATCCTAGAAGTAAAACCATTTTATTGTTGATAAATTTTAACAATATCTTATATGGGCCCCAGTTGAAAACCACTGATGTATGCCTTAGCAGCGGAATTCTTTTTAAGCACTCCATATAAACCCTCATAACTTTTTTATTTCTTGGAATTTTCAGGAAAGTTTTGTAAATTTGTGTTCTTCTACACATTGGAATTCATACGATTATAAAAAGGTTTTTTTTAAATATTTTTTAAGCTACTCTCCACATCCCACAAATACTAGAGGTTCCCCTTTTACGAATTTTTTAAAATCAGAGTTTAAAATTTATACAGTCCAATTTTTTTGCTTAAATCCCAGCAATGGATCACCCTTGGACTAAGCAAAACCCGTGTTTTACTTCCGCATCATCATTCCATAAAACGGGAAAAAATATTAAAAAACAGCAATATAGGTACAGGAATGGCTGTGTGGTAAGTAGCTTGCTTCCCAACCACACGGTTCCGGGTTCAGTCCCACTGCGTGGCACCTTGGGCAAGTATCTTCTACTATAGCCTCGGGCTGACCAAAGCCTTTTAAGTGGATTTGGTAGACGGAAACTGAAAGAAGCCCGTCGTATATATGTATATATGTGTGTATGTTTGTGTGTCTGTGTTTGCCCCCCACCCCCCACCAAACATCGCTTGACAACCGATGCTGGTGTGTTTACGTCCCCGTAACTTAGCTGTTCGGCAAAAGAGACCGATAGAATAAGTACTAGGCTTACAAAGAATAAGTCCTGGGGTCGATTTGCTCGGCTTAAAAGGCTGTGCTCCAGCATGGCCACAGCCAAATGACTGAAACAAGTAAAAGAGAAAGAGTATATATCAGACTGACAAATATATGAAGGTAAAATTTTTTTTTCCCGTAATCATATGAATTCCCATGTGGAGAACACAATTTTTCAAAAATTTTCTGAAAATTTCAAAAAATAAAAAGGGCTATAAGGGGTTTTATGGGATGCTTAAACCAGAATTCCACCACTGTGGCTTGCTGTCAATAGATAATACTATAGGGTCCAGTGTACTGATTTGTTTAGGGGTCTGTAATATTAAGATGGCACTGGCTGTGTGTTCCATTAGTCTGGCTTAGAGTTATACCATCAGAGCGGTTCCTATACATGTAAAAATGTGGTAACATATATCTACACCTTTTTACCCTTGTGTAACCCTTAAAATAAATTACATGTCTCAAGGAACCCCTGCACAATGAATATTATATACCATATCTTATATTTTTTCATCGTAGTTCATATGGTAAGCACTTGAAGAATTGGATACAATTGTAACATCTCGGTCGAAGATATATTCCATATAATGTATGTGTGAGTACACACACACATGTACATATACATACATATATAAGTACTTATACACACGTGTGTGAATATATATATATATGTGCACACACACACATATATATATATATGCACATATGAAAAAGTTCGTTATAGGTATAAAGATACCATAAACAATTATAAAAATGGAGAAAAGTTGTTAAAAATTCAAAATTAGATTTAATAAGTACATACAAACGTTTCAAAGGACAATACAAATGTGTAAGAAAAAATAATAATAATAATTAATGTTATGTATTATCATTTTTGACAGTGTGAAGAGTTGAAGGAAAAAAACATGCAAGAAAGTTATTACTAAAAGTCAAGAAGGAAAAGTAAATTGGGTAATAAGGAAAATTTAACCGGATATTTACAAATAAGTTGTAAAAGAGAAAAGTTAAGAGAAATGAAAAAGAGGGACTTGCATACACATCGACAATTCCCTGTTTTTAGTTACCCCATTTATTTTTCGTTCTTGATTTTTAGTAATAACTTTCTTGCATGTTTTTTCCCTTCAACTCTTCACACTGATGAGAATGACAATACATAACTTTAATTATAGTTATTATTATTATAACTTTTTCTTACGTATTGCCCTTTGAAACGTTTGTATGTACTTATTAAATCTAATTTTGATTTTTAACAACTTTTCTCCATTTTCATAATTGTTTATGGTATCTTTATATCTATAATGAACTTTTTCAATTGTTATTTTCATATTCTTATTGCTTGCTCTAGCAGGATATTTCTGAACATGATGAATTTTTATTAGAAATTATTTTCTCTCTTTTTGGATTTCTCAAAAAGTTTAAACTGTTCTACTTGAACTTATATTTTTCTCATACATGCACATATGTTGAGTCAAGTAAAACCAAAATCACAACTGTGGCCAGTGCCCCCTGACTGACCCCCTTCCGGTGGCACGTAAAAGGCATCATCCGAATGTGATTGATACCAGTGTCCCCTGAATGGCTTCCTGTACCAGTGGCATGTATAAAAGCACCATCCAAATGTGGTCAATCCCAGTTTTACCTAACTGGCCCTTGTGCCGGTGTCACGTAAAAGGCACCATCCGAATGTGGCTGATGCCAGTACCCCCTGACTGGCTCACATGTCGGTGGCACATAAAAAGCACTATCTGAACGTGATCGATGCTGAGCCCACCGGACTGGCTCCTGTGCCACATAAAAAAAACCCACTACACTTGGCGTTAGGAAGGGCATCCAGCTGTAGAAACACTGCCAGATTGTTTTGACAACCTTAGTCAAACCATCCAACCCATGCTATCATGGAAAACACGTTAACCAATGAGGATGATAATATACATTTATATAAATATATATAGATTGGTATGTATATGTATGTATGTGTGTGTGTGTGTGTATATATATATATATATATATATATATATATATATATATATATATATATACTCTTTTACTTGTTTTCAGTCATGTGACTGTGGCCATGCTGGAGCACCACCTTTAGTCGAGCAAATCGACCCCAGGACTTATTCTTTGTAAGCCTAGTACTTATTCTATCGGTCTCTTTTGCCGAACCGCTAAGTGACGGGGACATAAACACACCAGCATCGGTTGTCAAGCAATGCTAGGGGGACAAACACAGACACACAGTCATACACACACACACACGCACGTATATATATGTATATATACAACGGGCTTCTTTCAGTTTCCATCTACCAAATCCATTCACAAGGCTTTGGTCGGCCTGAGGCTATAGTAGAAGACACTTGCCCAAGGTGCCATGTAGTGGGATTGAACCCCGGAACTATGTGGTTCGTAAGCAAGCTACTTACCACACAGCCACTTCTACATTTGTAAAAGATATCACTAGGCCACAGGAATAGGCAGGATGTTCATGCAGGGACCACAACAGATGCCTGTGGGAGGCCACTGTGAAACCAAAGGGGTTGTCTATGAAGCCAAAGTACTAGCAAACCTTGGCAATACCACCAGTAGAAGCAATAGCCCTACAGTCTCATCAAAGGATGGACACATTGAACAATGTAGTCGATGAGATGGTCATGTTTGGAACATCTTTGATTACAAGTATTGCTGGCTCAGGTCTGATAGGGGGTTTAACACCAACTAAGATAACAAACCTTTGTAACCCTTATTTTCTCTCTCTTTTCCAGACATAACACAATAAATCTACTACGAAACAGTTAATCCAGCTAAACACACTATGAAGATTTCACCAGTATCTATCTTCATCCTTGTTGCTGTAGCTGGGTCAGTCTATTCAGGTAAGTTAAATTCTTTTATATGTCAATATCTCTATATCTATAAACGGCAAAATATCTGTGTATCAGTGTGTCCTTTATACAAATCCAGTTTTTCACGTAAAAGGCTCGTATTTTCTATGGGCTTTCAAAACTGTCTGAGGGTGGTCGTGAATATCTTTTCATTTCCCCAGTCACCCCAGAAAGCCTTTAAAAAAATCGATAAATATGCCCATAAATTATGGGCATATGGGCATTGCCAAAGTCCAATGAATATTGATTACTCTCATGTAAAGCTCCAATTAGCTCATAAGCAACAAAACTGGTCCGGGCTGAAATGTGATAAGAAACTTAGCTCTTGATTTAGTGAGAAACTTTTACTGCGACCCGGCAATGAACAACAAGCACTAGCACCAGACCTGGCAACGCTGGGTCTTAGTGCTAGTTTATTATATTCCTGTCTGTTTGTCTCTCTCTCTCTCCATCTTTTTTTCTTCTTTTACTTGTTTCGGTCATGAGACTGCAGCCATGCTGGGGTACCACTTTGAAGAATGTGTAGTCAAATGAATCAGTGTCAGTACTTGTCTTTAAAGCCTGGTTCTTATTCTATCAATTCTTTGCTGAACTGCTAAGTTATGGTAACTGGTTGTCAAGTTGTGATGGGAGACAAACACAGACTGAAAGACACACAGTCATAATATGTGTGTTTGTGTATGTATATATATATATATAGATATATATATATATATATATATAATATATATATATATATATGTATATATATATATGCACATACACACACATATATTTATGAGTGTGTGTATATGTATGTATGTATGTATATATATGTATCTATGTGTGTGTGTGTATAAATATATATATAATATATATATTATATAATTTACAAGATAAGGGCAAAAGAAAAATTCCAATGCCAAATATGCCGAAAAAAAGACAAAAATGTCAATAACCATTATAATTTATGCGTCTCGAAACAAACCGATAGAAATTTCTAAAAAATCCGTTATTACTGATTTCTATCGGTTTGTTTCGAGACGCATAAATTATAATGGTTATTGACAATTTTTGTCTTTTTTTCGGCATATCTGGCATTGGAATTTTTCTTTTGCTCTTATCTTGTAAATTATTTATAAATTTAACCTTTAAAGGTATTTTTTGATATGCTGGCCATTGATAAAATTTTTTTCCTGAAAAAAATTTTATCCTACATTAGTTTATATATATATATATATATATATATATATACACACACACACACACACACACACACAAAACAGGCTTCTTTCAGTTGCTGTTTGCCAAATCCACTGACAAGGCTTTGGTTGGCCTGAAGCTATTGTAGAAGACACTTGTCCAAGGTGCTGTGCAGTGGGACTGAACCCATGACCATATGGTTGGGAAACAAGCTTTGTACCACACACACATGCGCATGGGTGTGCAAGGAGTTTCAACTTACCAAATCTGCTCACAAAGCCTTGTGATTGAATTTGGTCTGCGGAAGCTTCAAGAAGCCTTTTGTGTGTGTGTATGTCTTTGTATAAATGTATTTGTCCCTACCACGGCTTGACAACCAGAGTTGGTGTGTTTGCATTCCTATAACTTAGATGTTTGGCAAAATAAATTGATAGAATGAATACCAGGCTTTAAAAAAAGAATTAAGTCCTGGGGTAGATTCATACAGCTAAACATTCTTCAAAGCAGTGCCCCAGCATGGCCACAGTCTAATGACTGGAACCAGATAAAAGATATCTATGTATATAATGTATGTGTGTATATATATGTATGTATGTATATATATCTCTTTACTACCCACAAGGGGCTTCTATGTATCCCAACCAGTAAGAATAATGTGTCAGACAGACACACATTCTCAGTTTTATATATGTATGTATAAACATAGTGATGCTATTCTATTTCAGTTACCCAACCCCCTTTGATGACAGTTTACCCACCCACCTTGGTACCATTTAAGGATTCAGAGACTGTGCAGCTTCTGTGTCGGGCCACTGGCGAACCACAGCCTACGTAAGTATTGCTGTTTTTTGTGTTGTACATGTAGAGTTTTGATCCTTCTGGTTGCTTGAGGCCCAGACCTTTGGTTTTAGATAAATAGTGCTTTTCGTGGTAGGGGTGATGCTTCAGCAGAGATTATGGAAAAGAATTATAAAAATTCTTTAACATAGGGTGCAGGCATTACTGTGTGATAAGAAGGCAGTGAGCTGGCAGAATCGTTAGCACGCCGGGCGAAATGCTTAGCGTATTTCGTCTGCCGTTACGTTCTGAGTTCAAATTCCGCCGAGGTCGACTTTGCCTTTCATCCTTTCGGGGTCGATTAAATAAGTACTAGTTACGCACTGGGGTCGATGTAATCGACTTAATCCCTTTGTCTGTCCTTGTTTGTCTCCTCTGTGTTTAGCCCCTTGTAGGTAGTAAAGAAATAGGCATTTTGTCTGCCGTTATGTTCTGAGTTCAAATTCCCCCGAGGTCGACTTTGCCTTTCATCCTTTCGGGGTCGATTAAATAAGTACTAGTTACGCACTGGGGTCGATGTAATCGACTTAATCCCTTTGTCTGTCCTTGTTTGTCTCCTCTGTGTTTAGCCCCTTGTAGGTAGTAAAGAAATAGGCATTTTGTCTGCCGTTATGTTCTGAGTTCAAATTCCCCCGAGGTTGACTTTGCTTTTCATCCTTTCGGGGTCGATTAAATAAGTACCAGTTACGCACTGGGGTCGATGTAATCGACTTAATCCCTTTGTCTGTCCTTGTTTGTCTCCTCTGTGTTTAGCCCCTTGTAGGTAGTAAAGAAATAGGCATTTTGTCTGCCGTTATGTTCTGAGTTCAAATTCCCCCGAGGTTGACTTTGCTTTTCATCCTTTCGGGGTCGATTAAATAAGTACCAGTTACGCACTGGGGTCGATGTAATCGACTTAATCCCTTTGTCTGTCCTTGTTTGTCTCCTCTGTGTTTAGCCCCTTGTAGGTAGTAAAGAAATAGGCATTTTGTCTGCCGTCACGTTCTGAAGTTCAAATTGCCACGAGGTCGATGTCGACTTTTCATCCTTTCGGGGTCGATTAAAAAGTACGCACTAGTTAACACTGGGGGTTGATGTAATCGACTTAATCCCTTTGTCTGTCCTTGTTTGTCCCCTCTGTGTTTAGCCCCTTGTGGGTAGTAAAGAAATATATATATGTCACTGCATGACAACTCTCAAGAACATATGTTTCTTTACTACCCACAAGGGGCTAAACATAGAGGGGACAAACAAAGACAGACAAACGGATTAAGTCGATTACATCGACCCCAGTGCCTAACTGGCACTTAATTTATCGACCCCGAAAGGATGAAAGGCAAAGTTGACCTCGGCGAAATTTGAACTCAGAACGCAACGACGGACTCAATACTGCTAAGCATTTCGCCCGGTGTGCTAACGTTTCTGCCAGCTCGCCGCCTTAAAGAACATATCAGTGTACTCTACATGTTTGTGGAACATCACTGAGACAAGTACGGAACTTTATCTGCAGGCCATATTCACAAGTGATGGTGTGCAGAAGATGACTGTTACATACTAGAATTACAGGTGCTGACACAGTAATGCACCAGTTGCAGCATCTGATCTTCAGAAGAGGAGAGGTCAGTAAAAATGCCAAACTTAGTATCTTCACTTAGGTTTCTTTGCCAATCCTTACCTATTCTTTTATTCTTTTACTTGTTTCAGTCATTTGGCTGCGGCCATGCTGGAGCACCGCCTTTAGTCGAGCAAATCGACCCCAGGACTTATTCTTTGTAAGCCCAGCACTTATTCTATTGGTCTCTTTTGCCGAATCGCTAAGTGATGGTGACGTAAACACACCAGCATCGGTTGTCAAGCAATGCTAGGGGAACAAACACAGACACACACACACACACACCACACACACACACACACACACACACACACACACATATATATATATACGACAGGCTTCTTTCAGTTTTCGTCTACCAAATCCACTCACAAGGCATTGGTCGGCCTGGGGCTATAGCAGAAGACACTTGCCCAAGATGCCACGCAGTGGGACTGAACCCGGAACCATGTGGTTGGTTAGCAAGCTACTTACCACACAGCCACTCCTGATTTTTCTGGATGAATTTATGAATTTTCTGAAGCGTTA
This sequence comes from Octopus sinensis, assembly GCF_006345805.1. Taxonomy (NCBI): domain Eukaryota; kingdom Metazoa; phylum Mollusca; class Cephalopoda; order Octopoda; family Octopodidae; genus Octopus; species Octopus sinensis. The sequence goes on from NC_043023.1 coordinate 5,817,865, forward strand.
AATTATATTTTTTAAAATTCTGCAGCACACCTCTAGAAAGTGATCCACAAACAAGGCTAGGGGTATCATGTAGCACCCACCAAGAGTTGGGGTTCCTCTTGGAAATTTTGAAGGGAGACGTAAGAGTAGGCCAAGAATGAAATGGTTGGATAATATCCATAGGTATTAAGGTTGTTTCTACAAATATCACTCTTTACTCTTTTACTTGTTTCAGTCATTTGACTGTGGCCATGCTGGAGCACCACCTTGAGTCAAAGAAATCAACTCCAAGACTTATTCTATCGGTCTCTTTTGCTGAACCGCTACGTGATGGGGACGTAAACACACCAGCATCAGTTGTCAAGCGATGTTGGGGAGAAAAACACAAACGCACAACCATATACACACACAAGACATGTTGGGGCAAGCGAAATCGAAATCGAATTGAACCAGCCAGGATCCCTGGTCTGGTGGTACGTAAAAAGCACTATCCGACTCGTGGCCGATGCCAGCACCGCCTCGACTGGCTTCCGTGCCGGTGGCACATAAAATACACCAATCCGACCATGGCTGTTGCCAGTCTCGCCTGGCACCTGTGCAGGTGGCACGTAAAAAGCACCCACTACACTCACGGAGTGGTTGGCGTTAGGAAGGGCATCCAGCTGTAGAAACATTGCCAGATAAGACTGGAGCCTGGTGCAGCCTTCTGGCTTCCCAGATCCCCGGTCGAACCGTCCAACCCATTCTAGCATGGAGAACGGACGTTCTTCAACGATGATGATGATGATGATGATATACACACACACACACATATATATATGATGGGCTTCTTTCAGTTTCCATCTACCAAATCCACTGACAAGGCTTTGGTCAACTTGAGGCTGTAGTAGAAGACACTTGCCCAAGGTGCCACACAGTGGGACTGAACCCGGAACCATGTGGTTGGTAAGCAAGCTACTTACCACGCAGCCACTCCTGCGCCTATTCTATTAATATTCTATAGAAACTATTTTTGCACTGTTTTTTGCTGTTTTATATGAAGATGTCAGATGTAAAGAAGCAATGAGATCGGAGACAAAGGTGGATAATGAGTGTATATGCCGTATTTTGGGGATTATTGCCCCCTTCATCGGCTCTCATCTAGCCCCCCTATTGCCTCTGAACACACTGTATGCTGGGGTGTTTAGCTATTGGATTCAAAAATCAAATTCGATGGCTGGCATCTGTTCTAGCCGGGTGCAAAGGCGCAGGAGTGGCTGTGTGGTAAGTAGCTTGCTAACCAACCACATGGTTCCGGGTTCAGTCCCACTGCGTGGCATCTTGGGCAAGTGTCTTCTGCTATAGCCCCGGGCCGACCAATGCCTTGTGAGTGGACTTGGTAGACGGAAACTGAAAGAAGCCTGTCATATATATGTATATGTATGTATGTGTTTGTGTGTCTGTGTTTGTCCCTCTAGTATTGCTTGACAGCCGATGCTGGTGTGTTTACGTCCCCGTAACTTAGCGGTTCGGCAAAAGAGACCGATAGAATTAGTACTGGGCTTACAAAGAATAAGTCCCGGGGTCGATTTGCTCAACTAAAAGGCGGTGCTCCAGCATGGCCACAGTCAAAATGACTGAAACAAGTAAAAAAAAATTTTTGAAATATGAGTGTGATCATTGACAGAGGAGCTAACTGACTTCTTTGCCAGTGGCACTTAAAAGGCACCATTCAAGCATGATCGTTACCAGTGTCGCACTACTGCCAGCTCGACACTTTTACTCTTCCTATTACTCTCATATCTCTCTAGCACTTTTTCTCCCTCCCCTCCATGCTCTTTTTTTCCATTCTCTCTTCATCTCTCATTCTCTTTTACTCTCATCTTTCTCCATCTTGTCCTCTTCTTTCTCTCCATTTTTCTTTCTCATACTTTACTAACTGCTTCACAACACAACACACACACACACACACACACAATATCCCTGGTCTTTCTTCCACTTCTCTCAAACCACACCCATTACTACTACAAACTCCACCCATCTAACACCTGTGGACATATTTACAAAGTCAGAAAACAGCACAGCTCCCATGTCTTCAGGAAACATTTTTCACGCTGAGAGCTGCTGAAGCATGAACAACTCCATCAGTTGGTCTGCATCCTTCAAATCCATGTCTGAGATCGCCAAAACACTGCATCCTACTGACTCCATGCTTTCCCAGTACATTACTGATATCGACAACACCTGAGCACTGACATATTAAACCTGTCAACCACAAAATCAAACAGCACAGCTCCCATGTTGAAAATTTTTTCCGCTGAGAGTTGCTGAAGCAGAACAAACTGCTGGCATCAGTTGTTAGTTGTCGGAGCACTGCATCCTTCAAACTTCCATGCTTTCTGAGATTCGCCAACACTACACCTGATTTTCACCCTTCCATACAAACACAAGCATGTATTTGACTCATGCATTGTTCGCTTTCCAGACATTTGTACATTACTGCATATACTCTGACAAGTTGTGGTGCACCTGAGCACTGTATACAATAATTTCATTATATCCGAATCGTGGCCGATGCCAGCGCCGCCTCGACTGGCTTCCGTGCCAGTGGCACGTAAAAAGCACCATCCGAATCGTGGACGATGCCAGTGCCGCCTCGACTGGCTTCCGTGCCGGTGGCATGTAAATTGCACCAATCCAACCGTGGCCGTTGCCAGCCTTGCCTGGCACCTGTGCAGGTGGCACGTAAAAAGCACCCACTACACTCATGGAGTGGTTGGTGTTAGGAAGGGCATCCAGCTGTAGAACCACTGCCAGATAAGACTGGAGCCTGGTGCAGCCTTCTGGCTTCCCAAATCCCCGGTCAAACCATCCAACCCATGCTAGCATGGAGAATGGATGTTAAACGATGATGATGATGATTTTATATTTTTTTACATCCTGTATTGGAAGCACTCCGTCGCTTACGACGATGAGGGTTCCGGTTGATCCAAATCAATGGAACAGCCTGCTCGTGAAATTAACGTGTAAGTGGCTGAGCACTCCACAGACACGTGCACCCTTAACATAGTTCTCGGGGATATTCAGCGTGACACTGAGAGTGACAAGGCCGGCCCCTTTGAAATACAGGTACAACAGAAACAGAAGTAAGAGTGAGAGAAAGTTTGTGGTGAAAGAGTACAGCAGGGATCACCACCATCCCCTGCCGGAGCCTTGTGGAGCTTTAGGTGTTTTCGCTCAATAAACACTCACAACGCCCGGTCTGGGAATCGAAACCGCGATCCTATGACCGCGAGTCCGCTGCCCTAACCACTGGGCCATTGCGCCTCCACGTTCTATATATAACATTCTTATGTCTTTGGTGGTGTATATATAACATTCCTATGTCTCCGGTGTTCTATACAAGATCCCGCATACCAGTCTATGCTGTTGTCATCCTTTGCATACTTGGATTTGTAGTCATCCTTCTCATAATCTGCTTCTTCATATACAGATACAACCCTTTTTTACATCCATACTCAAACAATCCCTGCCTGTTCCCATCATCTCTGTCTTTTTCCATCTCTTCTACAACCAGGTATACTTGGAAAAAAGACCTGCAGGACTTCAATCCAGCTGGCAACGATGACCGTATCGTCAAGCTACCAAACGAGGGAACACTTGTGTTCAACCGACCCGAACAGAAAGACGTCGGAATGTATCAGTGTTTTGCAAACAACTCCCATGGGACTGCCATGTCGGTTGTCTTTGATTTGCGTCGTGCCTACCTCCAACAGTACCCTAATCAGGATCCAATATATTATTCAAGAAGACCTGGAGCAGTTCTAAAACTCCCTTGTAATAAACCTAGCAGTTTCCCTGATGCCAAGATGATGTGGGTATTGAAAGAGAAAAATGGACAATTTGAAGGCATTGATTTTAGTCAACGAATCACAATGGATCATGAAGGTAAGTGTAGTCTTCCCACCATGGCCATCACTACTATTGCTAGTGCTACTACTACTACTTCTTCCTTGATGTGCTTGTCAGTGTGTGTGTGTGTGTGTGTGTGTGTTCTTGCTGTTGTTTATCCCAGGGCACTTTTCATCAAGTAGACTTATGATCAAAACTGTTCCAGCTGCGACCACCCCATCTTTTATTCAGGCATAGTGTATCCAGGGCTACATTATCTAATGTCCAGTATAGTAGATAGTATTAGTGGCTGTTGTTGTTTAGCCCCAGGTCAACCTTTGATCCAGTAGAACCATGAGCAAAGTTGTTCCAACTATGACCATCCCATCATTTATTCAGACATAATGTATCTAGGACTACATTATCTAATGTATCATATGAGGAGGAGGAGACCCCTTCGGTCATGAATGACCATGGGATTGCACCTAGAAAGTTACCCTCCCAGGCACAAGTTTGGGCAAGGTGGTTTGTGGAAGGCCAGCAGTCGCCCATGGATACCAGCCTCCTCTCTCCACGCCACCAGTGTTATCCAAGGGAAAGGCAAAGGGGCCGATACAGCTTGGCACCAGTGATGTTGCAACTCATTTCTACAGCTGAGTGAACTGGAGCAACGTGAAATAAAGTGTCTTGCTCAAGAACACAACACGCAGCCCGGTCCGGGATTCGAACTCACAACCTCACGATCATAAGCTCAACGCTCTAACCACTGAGCCATGCGCCTTCACAATGTATCATAGTAGTTGATAATAGTAGCTACAGTTGTTTAGCCCCAGGACAGTCCTGATCCAGTAGACCTATGATCAAAGATGTTCCTGGTGTATCTTGATGTGACCATCCCAATTGTTATTCACTCATAATATATTTAGGACTACATTATCTAATGAGCTATAGTTGTTTAGCTCCAGGTCAGTCATAATCCAGTAGAGCTACGGTAAAAAGTGTTCCAGCTGTGACCATCCCATCTTATATTCATACATAGTTTATCTAGGACTACATTACCAAATGTATAGTATTTTATTTATTTATGCACCCTTTTCAAGCCTATCCAGGCTCATGGGCCCAGTTTCCCCGGTTTCTGTGGTGTATGTGTCCCCACCCCACCCCAGCTGGACGGGACGTTAGTCTATCGCAGTGTCACTCAAGAAACAGGAAAAAAAAAGAGAGAAAGTTGGGGCGAAAGAGTACAACTGGGGTTGCCACCACCCCCTGCCGGAGACTTGTGGCGCTTTAGGTGTTTTTGCTCAATAAACACACACAACGCCAGGTCTGCGAATCAAAACCGCAATCCCCCAACAGCGAATCCGCTGCCCTAACCACAGGGCCATTGCGCCTCCACTTTGAGATTGAACCTGGTGACACTGCTCTATTTCCCAGAAGACAAAGCTTTGCATCTACAATGCATCGACCTTCTCAAATACCTTGGCAAAGAGGATTGACAGCTTAGATAGCAGAGCCCTGAGAACCATCTAGAAGATCAGATGGTACCAGCGCGTTTTCAACAAAGAACTGAATGCACACATGCATCAGCCTGCAGCCTCATCGAAGTAAAAGATAAAGATATATGTATGTATTCATATATGAGAAATAGTAGAAAACTGAATTACATACTTGGATTGAAACTTTCATTGGTGATGCTCCAGCATGGTCAGTGCAGTGACTGAAATTCACAAATTCATAGAAGAATCCTTCCATGAATTTTGGCTTTGCACATGTCAACTATTTAAAGTCTTAACATGTTTAAAATTTTGCCTGATGATGGTGGATTCTATATTTGGATGTAATCCTTTACAAAGGCATTAACCCTTTAGCATTCAGATTAATCTGTCAAATGTAAAGCCTCTTTAATCACATTGTTTTAAATTAATTGTACAGCATCTTGTAACTCTGAGAATTTGATGATGTCCCTGTTTATTTTTAGAATGACTTTGTAGGGTAGGTGTGAGAGGTCAGAGCTGGTTGGTTTGAGCATAAAACAGAAGGACAAATTTGGCTTGATATGGCCGGTTTAAACACTAAAGGGTTAAATAAAATTCTACCGAAACAACTGTTGTATATTTTAAACACCTTGCAATTATCCATCCCTTTCTCTAATGATCTCTCTCTCTATTTCTCTCTCTCCACCACCACCATTACATGTTTCTCTCTTTCTCAATTGCTAACAGAAAAGCTTAAAATCTATTCACTTATCACCATCATTACCATATCTCTACTGGTGGCACGTAAAAAGCACCATCCGAATCGTGGCCGAAGCCAGTGCCGCCTCGACTGGCTTCCGTGCCGGTGGCATGTAAAATGCACCAATCCGACCGTGGCCAATGCCTGGCACCTGTCCAGGTGGCACGTAAAAAGCACCCACTACGCTCACGGAGTGGTTGGCATTAGGAAGGGCATCCAGTTGTAGAAAGACTGCCAGATAAGACTGGAGCCTGGTGCAGCCTCCTGGCTTCCCAGATCCTCGGTCGAACCGTCCAACCCATGCAAGCATGGAGAACGGACGTTAAACGATGATGATGATGATGATTACCCCTCACCCACCGTCTGTATCTTCCTTTATCCCTTCTCTCTTTCTACCATTACAACATGTTTTTCTCTCTCTTTTCCTTTTTCAGACAACCTGATCTTCACTAATGTATTATCAAGTGATGGCCACAAAGACATCGCCTATGCTTGCATGGCTACCAACAAATTTGTACGGCAGAACACACAAGGCAGATCTAACTATTTGACTGTTCAAGACAGTAAGTTTCCATCCTCTTCAATTTCATTTCTATATGAATCCATGGGTCTTGCTATTAAAAGGGTTTAGGAAGATATTTAATGTCTTAACCCTTAACCCTTTAGTGTTCAGATTACTCTGTTAAATGTAATACTTTCCCACTCAGATGTTTTGAATTAATCATGCATTATGTTATATCTTTGAGGTTTGAATGATGTGATTGTTTATATTTAGAATGACATTGTCAGGTAGGTGTGAGAGGCCAGATATTGCCAGTTTGAATATAAAACATGTAGAATATCTGGGCCAGATATGGCCGGTTTAAACACTAAAGGGTTAAAAGACATTTCTTGGACCTTTTCTGTTTTGCTCACACTCTTTGAAATTTTAGAATTGGGACACTTGTGAAGACCTGTTGAGGCAAGTGGTACCAGCGCCGGTGGCACATAAGAAAACCATCTGAACGTGGCCGTAGCCAGTACCGCATCGACTGGCCTCCGTGCTGTGGGCACGTAAAAAACACCATCCGAGCGTGGCCGTTCGCCAACCTCGTCTGGCACCTGTGTCAGTGGCACATAAAAAACACCATCCGAGCGTGGCCGTTCGCCAGCCTCGTCTGGCACCTGTGTCAGTGGCACATAAAAAACACCATCTGAGCGTGGCCATTCGCCAGCCTCGTCTGGCACCTGTGTCAGTAGCACATAAAAAACACCATCCGAGCATGGCCGTTCGCCAACCTCGTCTGGCACCTGTGTCAGTGGCACATAAAAAACACCATCCGAGCGTGGCCGTTCGCCAACCTCGTCTGACACCTGTGTCAGTGGCACATAAAAAACACCATCCGAGCGTGGCCGTTCGCCAGCCTCGTCTGGCACCTGTGTTGGTGGCACATAAAAAGCACCCACTACACTCACGGAGTGGTTGGCGTTAGGGAGGGCATCCAACTGTAGAAACACTGCCAGATCTGACTGGAGCCTGGTGCAGCCTTCGGGCTTCCCAGACCCCAGTTGAACCGTCCAACCCATGCTTGCATGGAAAGCGGACGCTAAACGATGATGATGATGATGAATATTTCTAAATTTGGTATATTGATGGCAATGACTAATGACCGAGACCTTTGGAAGTATGCTGTGCGTGAGATGACCCGGCAGGACAAGTGAGACCATAACTTTGGATACTGGTAGAATGTGTCATATAAAACATCTTTTTCTCTTTGCATTTTTGGGAAAAGTTTATATTTTCAAAGTTATTTTGTGTTAAAGTTGTCGCATTTCGGTAATTTCAACCAATCAATGACGTGTATTCAGCTGAATAAAATTACTGCTGTTGTTTGTCAACAACAACTTCTGGCAGTGCATATTTTGTTTGTCACTGTTTTAGGGTTAGGCCTAGGGTTTTAAGGGTTAAGGTTTTAGGGTTAGGATTTTAGAGTTAGGGTTGGGATTTTAGGGTTAGAGTTATGGAAAAAAGTGAAAAATGAAGAAATTGGAGGGGAAGTGGAGTAGGGGCAAAAAAGTCTTTCCGAAAATAGTAGCTGAAAAACAGGGAAAAAAACTAAAAGCAGTAGAAATGCACGAACGATTATGGTGGTGTGATGAAGTAAACATGCTTCAAATAGACTCATTTATTCATACAAACGTGACTGAGATGAAATATGTCATAAATATGAAGGCAGGTGAACAGCCTTCAAAGGTTTTGGTCAGCAGAGACTGGTAGTTTAATCAAAATAAAACTGCAAAGTTTTATCTTAAATTGTATTTAGTTATTCATTTCATACACTTACATGTGTGGCACCTTGGGCAAGTGTCTTCTACTATAGCCTCGGGCCGACCAAAGCCATGTGAGTGGATTTGGTAGATGGAAACTGAAAGAAGCCCATCGTATATATGCTAAGGCGGCGAGCTGGCAGAAACGTTAGCACGCCGGATGAAATACTTAGCGGTATTTCATCTGCCGTTATGGTCTGAGTTCAAATTCCGCCGAGGTCGACTTTGCCTTTCATCCTTTCGGGGTCGATAAATTAAGTACCTGTTACGCACTGGGGTCGATATAATCGACTTAATCCATTTGTCTGCCCATGTTTGTCCTCTCTGTGTTTAGCCCCTTGTGGGTAGTAAAGAAATATATATACATATATATGTATGTGTGTGTATATGTTTGCGTGTCTGTGTTTTTCCCCCAAACATCGCATGACAACTGATGCTGGTGTGTTTAGGTGCCCGTAACTTAGCGGTTTGTCAAAAGAGACCGATAGAATAAGTACTAGGCTTACAAAGAATAAGTTCTGGGGTCGATTTGCTCGACTAAAGGCGGTGCTCCAGCATGGCCACAGTCAAATGACTGAAACAAGTAAAAGAGTATATATATATATATGAAATTGGATATTAAACACTAAAATTTTTTCAAGGAGGTGCCCCAGCATGGTCACAGCCTAACAACTAAAACAAGTAAAAGATAAAGATATATGTATGTATTCATATATGAGAAATAGTAGAAAACTGAATTACATACTTCGGTTGAAACTTTCATTGGTGATGCTCCAGCATGGTCAGTGCAGTGACTGTTCACAAATTCATAGAAGAATCCTTTCATAGATTTTGGCTTTGTACAAGTCAACTATTTAAAGTCTTGACATGTTTAAAATTTTGCCTGATGATGGTGGATTCTATATTTGGATGTAATCCTTTACAAAGGCATTAAATAAAATTCTACCAAAACAACTGTTGTATATTTTAAACACCATGTATTCATGTTAACATATATATTTGTGTTTTTGTGTGTGTGTATATATATATATATATATATATATATATATATATATATATATATTTATTTATATATATTAAAGTAGATAAATGGTACAACAAGGCACCAATATTTACTGGAAAATAGCAATCGTAATAAATTCGACGCTATTGTATAGCTTCACTCCGTATATACTAGCAAAGACGTGTGTGTGCAACAAACATGAAAAAAATTTGTCTTACCTCTAGGAAGAACATCTGATAAATGGACAACCTAGAATCGGATAATGCAGGACCGGTTTCTGACGCTTCAAATATGTTTGACAACGTAAATTTGATTAGTCTTCATCAGCTGCATTTACCTAGACAAAATTTCAAATGTTGCCACATCTATGCCAGTACACTCGTCTGAACACCAAAACGTTAACAGAACGAGAACAGTGAAGAAGTTTCAATGAAAATAATAATGCAATACAAATGTTTTACTTTCCATAAGGGTAAAATTATATATATAAAATTAGATAAATGGTACAACAAGGCACCAATATTTACTGGAAAATAGCAATCGTAATAAATACGACGATTTATATTGCATTATTATTTTCATATATATATATATATATATATATAATATATATAAAATATATATATATACATATATATATATGTAGGTCCCGGGTTGAGTCGGGGTTAACCACAGTAAATAAGGTACTCAATACATAGCAGAGTAAATTAATTTATTTTATAGAAGGAGCTTCTACAGGACTAGAACTGTTTCATTCAAATGAAATCATCGATGATTTCATTTGAATGAAACAGTTCTAGTCCTGTAGAAGCTCCTTCTATAAAATAAATATACATATATATATATATATACATATAAAGTTAATCCAAACAAGAAAACACAAAAAAAACACAGCAACGCGAGGACGTGGAACAAATAAAGTATTATTGGACACTCAGGAAAGAAGGGAAGAAGGAGGGTTTAACGTTTCGAGCGGAGCTCTTCTTCGGAAACATAGGAGAAGGGAAGACAGGGGAAAAGAAATCGCTGGCAGTACTCACAAGGTCACAGAGGAATGGCCACTAAAGTGGACACCCTATATTCTAAATATAGACGTCAAACCATCATTACCACGAAGAATGTGTTCTCAAGAAAAAATCTTGAGAACACATTCTTCATGATAATGACGATTTGACGTCTATGTTTAGCATATAGGGTGTCCACTTTAGTGGTCATTCCTCTTAATTTTGTATGTAACACAATTGTTTAATCTTCGGAATTTTTAAATATGCTAAGCCACTGGTTTTAATTGATTTATTATTTAATTATATATATATGCATGGCGGTGCCCCAGCATGGCCACAGCTCATGAGCTGAAACTAGATAAAATAAAATATATACACACACACATATTTATACACATATCTTTATTTTTCTTTTCAGTGCAACCAGAAGATTACGAACCCTATCTCATCATTGGTACCCCTAATGAGATGACCTTTCTCAAGGGTCAGTCTGTGAACTTGAAATGTATATTCGGAGGACAGTGAGTTTAATTCTACATTCTCTTGGTCCCATGGACCTGCTCAGCCTCCCTCCCCACCACTCATTCCTATTTATTTGTTTCATACAATTTTAATCTGCAAATTTTTTTTACATTTAAAGTACAAGCATAACTGCACAATTAAGAATCTTGCTTTGTCGCCATGGCAATCATCTTCAATAGCTCTTGCTAACCAATACTTTGCAAGTGGATTTAGTAGAAGAAAAAGGTGGCAAGCTGGCAGAATCGTTAGCACGCCGGCTGAAATGCTTAGTGGTATTTTGTCTGCCACTACATTCTGAGTTCAAATTCCGCCGAGGTCGACTTTGCCTTTCATCCTTTCGGGGTCGATAAATTAAGTACCAGTTACACACTGGGGTGGATGTAATCGACTTATTCCCTTTGTCTGTCCTTGTTTGTCCCCTCTGTTTATCCCCTTGTGGGCAATAAAGAAATAAGAAATGTTAGCATGCTGAATGAAATGCTTAGCAGTATTTCGTCTGCCCCTACGTTCTGAGTTCAAATTCTGCTGAGGTCAACTTTGTCTTTCATCCTTTCGGGGTCGATAAATTAAGTACCAGTTACGCACTGGGGTCGATATAATCGACTTAATCCCTTTGTCTGTCTTTGTTTGTCCTTTCTGTCTTTAGCCCCTTGTGGGTAGTAAAGAAATAGGTATTTTGTCTGCCGCTACGTTCTGAGTTCAAATTCCGCCGAGGTCAACTTTGCCTTTCATCCTTTCGGGGTCGATAAATTAAGTACCAGTTACGCACTGGGGTCGATGTAATCGACTTAATCCATTTGTCTGTCCTTGTTTGTCCTATGTGTGTTTAGCCCCTTGTGGGCAGTAAAGAAAAAAGTAATTATAATGGTATTAATGTGGCTTTTATTGATTAAAAGTGTCAAACAAATCTCTCACTTCCAACTCTTCATATCTTATTTCTCATTTTCAGTCCAACACCAGAGGTGAGATGGTCCCGAGATGGTAAACCAATACAACCGGATACAAGAATCAAATTTGCCAGCTTTGGTCTTGAGCTGAAAATTCCAAGTGCTGAGTTTGTAGATGCGGGTAACTATGAATGCAGTGCACAAGCAACAGGCTCCAGCTTCAAACCACAACACGTCATAAAAGTAAAAATTCATTGTGAGTCTAAACAATTATCTTATTCTTTTACTGGTTTTATAAGCTCACAAATGGCTGTGTGGTAAGAAGTTAGCTTCCCAATCACATGGTTTTGGGTTCAGTCTCATCATCATCATCATTGTTCGACCATGGTCGAGACAATGGAATTTACTATGTTACGCCAGACTTCACGGTCCATCATAGCATTACGGAGGTCCTGTTACTGGATGCCTGTATCCCTGGAGATTACATCAGGGTAGGAGAGTGTGTGCCCTCTGATATCGCGACCGTGGTCAAGACAATGGAATTTACTATGTTACGCCAGACCTCACAGTCCATCATAGCATTACAGAGGTCCTGTTGCTGGATGCCTGTGTCCCTGGAGATTACATCAGGGTAGGAGAGTGTGCGCCCTCTGATATCGCGACCGTGGTCAAGACAATGGAATTTACTATGTTACGCCAGACCTCACAGTCCATCATAGCATTACGGAGGTCCTGTTGCTGGATGCCTGTATCCCTGGAGATTACATCAGGGTAGGAGAGTGTGTACCCTCTGGTATCGCTAGCAGATGGCTTCCAGAGGAGAAGAGTAGAAATTACTTCTTTTTCAGCTCTACAACAATGTCCAGCAAACTGGACTCTCTTACCTTTCACAAGAGATGACACAGGTGGTAGTTTCCCATATATTTGCCTTTTGGTTGGATGGCGCCTCCACGAGAGATTTTGAGCTCTCATAAGGAGGCGAGTGTAAGTTCCATCCAACCGCCTCTAAAGCTTCTTTGATAACGTCCAGGTTTCTGAACCATATAGTAGAATTGGTTTGACTGTGGCTTTAAAGATTTTCAGTTTGAAATCTCTACTTAGATTTGATGACCAGATCTTATGCATATCATTGCAGGCTGACCAAGCCATACCCTTTCTAGTTAGAAAATATTTTACGTGTGTCAGTTGATACCATTTCTGGTAAGGGCTTTGAAATAAAACATAGAAGTTCCAGACACCCAGCTGAACACTTAACAGGCACTGACTTTGCTGACGACATCACTCTTATCAGTGATTCTCTCTCCAATGCCCAGTCTCTTTTACAATCTCTTGAACAAACCTCAAATTGTGTAGGTCTTTACCTCAATAAGTCCAAGACTGAATATGTAAACATGTGCCTGTCCAACACTGATTTCATCATCCATACTCTCAACAATACGCTCTTAAATATGGTTTCTGATTACAAATATTTTGGGTCATACATATCATCATCTGAAAAAGATTTTTTAACTAGAAAGGGTATGGCCTGGTCAGCCTGTAATGATATGCAAAAGATCTGGTCATCAAATCTAAGTAGTTCAGTCTCACTGTGTGGCCCATTGGGCAAATGTCTTCTACTGTAGCGCTAGACCAACCAAAGACATGTAAGTAGATATTGTGTGTGAAAACTGAATGAAGCCCATCAGATCAAGCAAATGAGTGCCTTTGTTTCCAGTATTTGTTAAGACATGTCTGGCCACAGTGAAATATTATCTTGCTTAGAACCAGAGATGGGTTACTGACAGGATTGGTATCCAGCCTTAGATAATCTGCCTCAATAAATTCCATCTGACCCATGCAAGCATGGAAAAGTAGGGCATTGTAAACGATGATCATGATGATGATGCCTTCAGTCAATTAGTCATGGCCATGCTGGGGCACCACCTCCAAGTGTTTACATCAACTCTAGTACCATAAAATTTTACAATAACTTGTAGGCAACCGTAGTTGAATCCATGTCCGACTGTGGGTCATCTGGAGTTATCTGCCCTGGTCACATCGTTAACAAGGTGGCGCTGTTAGATAGGGATAAAAAGACGGGCAGAGCCAAGAACGGTCTCTTTTGCTGACCGAGCGGCCTGCTGCTAACTGCATTGTCTCCCTCTCTGCTACTGGACTACCCCACGCCAATTTGAATCGAGTGGAAACCACTATACCAGTCATGGAAGGTGGCAAGACGAAAACCTTTTCTTATTCAACTTCATTCTGTTCTGTAAAATGTTAAATATTCAAGCTATGTACGAAGGCTCTCCTCCCAGATTGGAATAAATATACCATGGACATGACGGCCTCAAAACTCATATGAATTGTTGTCATTTTTCACAGGATTAATTCCTACAGCTATCGAAGGATTACCAGACATTATATTAAATTAGTGAGCTATAAGCTCGCTAAAAACTCTTCTGAAACAGTTGACAGATGTTGTTGTCATTGTTATTGCTGTTGTTGTTATTACTGTTATTGTTGTTGTTTCAGCTAAACCTGAATGGACCATGAAGCCAGAAAGTATTGTGACCAGTGCTGGCAGTTCGGCTTCCTTCTTCTGTAATGCAACCAGCGAACCTGCCATTGACAAATTGATGTGGTTTATCAATGGAAGAAAGATTGAGGGTAAGTAGTGATGATGATGTTGTTGATGTTGTTGACAGAAGGAACCAGCAAACTTATATGGAAAGATGTTCTACTTGTGATCATCCCAACTTTAGTCAGACACTTTCTCCATATTTATATATATATATAACTAGCAGTATCGCCCGGCGTTGCTCGGGTTTGTAAGGGAAATAACTATATAAGCATTTTTAGAGAGTTATAGCCAAAAAATAGCAAAAAAATGCATTAAAAATGGAAAAAAAATTATGGTAAATTTTTTTTTAAATCGTTGACTCATCGTAGACATTTTTAGAGAGTTACTTCCCTTATATAATAGCGAAAAAATGGATTAAAATGGAAAAAAATGATGGTGAATTTTTTTTAAATCGTAGACTCACCGTAGACATTTTTAGAGAGTTACTTCCCTTATATAATAGCGAAAAAATGCATTAAAATGGGAAAAATTGATGGTAAATTATTTTTTAAATCGTAGACTAATCGTAGACGCGCACTAATACCCAGAAGGACTCGATATGAATCACGACTATAAGATACCCAGTTTTGGTTAAACTGCACCGCAAAATGTGGGAGTAGTTAGGAATCTAAATCGTAGGAGACAGACACACAACCTTACTTTTATATATAAAGATATCTAAATTACACAAAAACCACCTTTCATCAGTTCAGCAATGAAAAATTAAATTATACCATATAGAAAAAAATTACATCCTATAGAAAAAATTAAATATAAGATAAAAACATATACCAATGATTAAGTAATGTGCAAAATAAAAGGTGCGTTTTTTTCTAATTTATATATATATATATATATATATATATATATTGTTGTATTTAGGAATGGTCATTTTGCCAGTTTAGCCAATAAAAACACACGCAATATATATTTGGTGTTATTTTGCTTCAGTGTTATTTTTTACATTAATCTTAATCTTATTTCGGCCAGAGTTCTTTCGTCACACTCCTGTGACTGCATCAGTGGTCCTTTCTTTTCTTCTTTCTTATTTGTGTCTCTCCTTACTAACCGTCAGCCATTTTGTATGGCTGACGGTTAGTAAGGAGAGACACAAATAAGAAAGAAGAAAACAAAGGACCACAGATGCAGTCACAGGAGTGTGACGAAAGAACTCTGGCCGAAATAAGATTAAGATTAATGTAAAAAATAACACTGAAGCAAAATAACACCAAATATATAGTGCGTGTGTTTTTATTGGCTAAACTGGCAAAATGACCATTCCGAAATATAACAATATCTGTTTCAACACACGACTTCACATAAAAAATCTTGCACAACAAATATTTATATATATGTAAATTAGAAAAAAAAACCACCTTTTATGTTGTACATTACTTAATCATTGGCATATGTTTCTTTTTTATATATAGGAGTGGCTGTGTGGTAAGTAGCTTGTTTACCAACCACATGGTTCCGGGTTCAATCCCACTGCATGGCACCTTGGCCAAGTGTCTTCTACTATAGCCTCGGGCCGACCAAAGCCTTGTGAGTGGATTTGGTAGACGGAAATTGAAAGAAGCCCGTCGTATATATGTATATATATATATATGCATGTTTGTGTGTCTGTGTTTGTCCCCCTAGCATTGCTTGACAACCAATGCTGGTGTGTTTATGTCCCCGTTACTTAGCAGTTCGACAAAAGAGGCCGATAGAATAAGTACTGGGCTTACAAAAGGCGGTGCTTCCAGCATGGCCACAGTCAAATGACTAAAACAAGTAAAAGAGTATATGTGGAGGCGCAATAGCCCAGTGGTTAGGGCAGCGGACTCACATTCATAGGATCACAGTTTTGATTCCTAGACTAGGCATTGTGAGTGTTTATTGAGCGAAAACACCGAAAGCTCCACGAGGCTCCGGCAGGGGATGGTGGCGATCCCTGCTGTACTCTTTCGCTGCAGCTTTCTCTCACTCCTTCTTCTGTTGGCCTGCTCGCTTAGCCAGCGGGATGGCGTCATTTAAAGGCTAAAACAATGCGAAACGCATTGTGACCAGCGATGTGTAGCAACATCTGATAGCCTGGTCGGTCACAGTGATATATATATATATATATATATATTATATTTAGTATTTCTAAATTGAATTTTTCCCTGTAAGTTTGGAATAATATTCCCTAATATTATTATTATTATTATTATTATTATTAATATTTTATATTTATTTTTTCAGATCTTCCCAATCCAAATAAGTTTCTGGTTAGGAAAACCAACCTGACAGTCATCAACCTTACACCTCAAGATGCCATGACCATCCAGTGTAACGTCAGTAATATCTATGGCTACGTTTTCACTAATGTCTTTCTAAACGTCCTTGGTGAGTATTGAACCCAGCACATCTTGTTATGTCTCCTCCTTCTCCCCTACAATAGCGTTTGAGTGGTACACTAGACTGAAAGGACTAGAGAGAGACGCTTTCTTTTGTGAGGACTTAAACCCTACCCCATTGACTTTGAGAAAGTCAATGGAAAGAAAGTATTTCCAAACTCCCACCTAATTTTTGAATTTGTTGAAGGGTAAGAGAAGTGAACTTGATATGAGTGATCAGGCCTGTTTTGAGTATGCTCCTGTAGGACAAGGGACAATGAATGAGATAAACCACTTGCTCTTGGTGGGCAGGGTCTTTGAGGTTTTGCAGGGTTTTTCTTGCTGGGCCCTATAGAGCTATTCCAACTGTTGGGCAATATTTTGGTTAATTTGTTTGGATTTTTTGTCCTTTGTAGTAGACCTACGTAAATCCCTCTCTAAATCCTTCACTTTGGTTTATATTTTCATTATTGTCATGGAGTGTTTTTGTTTTTGTGTCTAATAGAGAAATTATCATATCATGAAAATTGTTTGAAAACAATTATTCAAAAAACAATTATTTGAAATATATATCATTTGCGTACTTGATTTTTAATTTTACCATTTTAAATAAAACAAAAAATTTAGATTTACAGAGATGTACTTGCATAGCAAGTGACCTGATCTGAGATCGTGTGCTGGAACGAAAACAATTGCAGCATGGAAGGTGTTTATAAGCCATTTAAGAAACAAACAAACAAAATCCGTTAGATTCACTTCAACATTTAAACTTAATTTGTCCAAGTATTTTTGTCGCTTTGAGCCCACAACCTGTTCACTGACAAAATTCCATGCTGCATCTAGAATAATTAACATCTCGTATAATTGTCCTTTTGAATAATTGTTTTCAAGCAATGTTCACATAATTGAAACTATTATTAAAAGGTGGTGAGCTGACAGAATTGTAGCAGCATTTCTTAAAACCCTTTACTGCTTTTCATCCTTCTAGGATTGATGAATCTAGCAGCCCTCAAGGACTGCTGTTGATGTAACTGTCTTGTTCCTTCCCCTCAAAATTGTTATTCTTGCATCAAAATAGAGAGAATCATCATTATTATTAAGGTGGTGAGCTGGCAGGATCGTTAGCACGCTGGACGTAACGCTTGGCGGTATTTCGTCTGTCATTACGTTCTGAGTTCAAATTCCACCAAGGTCGACTTTGCCTTTCATCCTTTCGGGGTCGATTAAATAAGTACCAGTTACGCACTGGGTTCGATATAATCGACTTAATCCGTCTGTCTGTCCTTGTTTGTCTCCTCTGTGTTTAGCCCCTTGTGGGTAGCAAAGAAATAGGTATTTCATCTGTCATTACATTCTGAGTTCAAATTCCGCTAAGGTCGACTTGCCTTTCATCCTTTCGGGGTCGATAAATTAAGTACCAGTTGTGTACTTGGGTTGATCTAATCGACTGACCCTTCCCCCAAATTTCAGGCCTTGTGCCTACAGTAGAAAAGATTATTTTTATTATTATTAAAACATCACACTGTATCTACTATCATGATGTCGGCAATTGAAGATATTGTGTCTACCTGGGGGTGGAGGGACTGCCTGTCAAGTCACAACAAGGGACTCAGGCAGACAATACTTAGTGGTGAGCTGGCAGAAATGTTAGCATGCCAGGTAAAATGCTTAGTGGCATTTCGTCTGTCTTTACATTCTGAGTTCAAATTCTGCTGAGGTTGACTTTGCCTTTCATCCTTTCTAGATTAATAAAATAAGAACCAGTTGAACACTGGGGTTGATGTAATCAACTCCATATGAATTCCAGGCCCTGTGCCCTCAGTAGAAAGGATTATTACCTCCGCCTTATCAAACGCAGAGGTATTGTTTTCAGTCTTGTTTTTTTGTTTGTTTGTCCATGAACAAGGGATCTCAAGAACCACTGGATGGATTCAGATGAAAGTTTCAGGGCTGTTTGGTCTCTGACTGGCACAAACTGATCAGATTTTGGGATCGATCCAGTACCAGACAAGGATTCTGAATCATTTTTCTGCTTTTTTTTTTTACTTCATTTTTAAGAGCAGTCGGGTTCATTTTTAGTATTCTCGTTTGCGAGAGCAGTTGAGTTTATTTCAGATATTCTCATTTTAAAAATCATCTCTGGCTAATCTTTCAGAGGACGTTCGTGATGCCTTGTTACCTCCGCTTTAGCGAAGGCAGAGGTATTGTTTTCAGTCATGTTTGTTTGTCCATGGACATCTCAAGAACCACTGCATGGATTCAGATGAAACTTTCAGGGATGTTCGGCCTTGTGACTGGCATGAACTGATTAGATTTTGAGATAAATCCAGTACCGGACAAGGATTCTGGATTATTTTTCCTGTTTTTTCACTTAATTTTTGAGAGCAGTCGGGTTCATTTTTTATTCTCATTTGTGAGAGCAGTCAAGTTTATCTCAGATATTCTCATTTTAAAAATCATCTCTGGCTAATCGTTGAGAAAACATTGGTCTTGCCTTGTTACCTCCGCCTTAGCAAATTGGAGGTATTATTTTCTGTCATACTTCTTTATCTCAAGAACCGCTGGGTGGATTCAGATGAAACTTTCAGGGATGTTTGGCCTCGTGACTGGCACACACTTATTAAATTTTAGGATCAATTCAGTACTGAACGAGGACCCTGAATTATTTTTCTGGTTTCTTTTACTTAATTTTTGAGAGCGATCAGGTTCATTTTTAGTATTCTCATTTGTGAGAGCAGTCGAGTTTATTTTAGATATTTTCCTTTTAAAAATCATCTCTGACTAATTGTTGAGAGGATGTTGGTGTTGCCTTGGTGGGGGTTTGCACTCTCTGAGTGCTCTTATTATTAAGAACAAGGCTGGCAAATCATTAACATACTAAACAAAATGCTTAATAGCATTTAATCAGTTTTTGATATTCTGAGTTCAAATTCTCTCAGGGTTAACATTGTCTTTCATCCTTTTTGGGTCTGTAGTGATGCTGCTGTGTAAGGTTCAGCGCACATGCACAGAATGGGATTACTTCCGGTTGGCCACCGGAAGTCTTCCCCATGCGCATGTGCAGGAAACTGACCCCTAAAACGCGGTCCACTCACTCAGCCTTTCTGGCCCTAGCAGCCCTCGTGAACGGACGTGTACTGGCAGTCTCTGAGGACTTCATACCAACCAAGCAGTGAACCACGACGAATCATTTCGACTAACAAACAAGAATCAGTACTACAGATTCGGCTGTCGGTTTCCCTCCAGAGAACATGTACACCAGTTCTACATTACGACAAGAAATAAACAACATTTTTGCTGGGTTCGAAGACAACCTGGCTTGTCTGTTATTTTTAACTAAAATTGAATGTGACGGGACCAGATCGGACACCCCTCCAGTGATACCGAATCCAGATCCTGTTACAGGTCAACAAAAAGGATACTAGTTGAGTGCAAGGGTCAATGTAATCTAAGAGCCCCCTTCCCTCAAATATCAGGCTTTTTGCCTATGGTACAAAGAAATATTACCTTTATCTCTACACTCTTATTCTACAGCTGAAGCCCCAGTTTTTAATATTCTGAGTTCAAATTCTCTCAGGGTTAACATTGTCTTTCATCCTTTTTGGGTCAATAAAAAGGATACTAGTTGAGCGCAAGGGTCGATGTAATCTAAGAGCCCTTCCTTCCCTCAGATATCAGGCTTTTTGCCTATGGTACAAAGAAATATTACCTTTATCTCTACACTCTCTTATTCTACAGCTGAAGCCCCAGAGTTGCTAGAAGACACGAACATGATTCTGAAGATCTCCGAGGGTCAGACAGTAAACATTACATGCAAGACAACTGGCTATAGTTCGGTGCAGGTGTTCTGGTCGAAAGACAACAAACAAATAACTGGTGGCAGGTATCGGACACTGAGCGATGGTAACCTAAACATCAAGGTGAGTAATAATGATTATAATTGCTATTTCATTTATTTGGCACAAGAGTGAAGGGGGAGGGGAACAATGCAAAGATAAAGTGGGAGGGTTTACATATATGATAGAAAAAAAATAGGCGCAGGAGTGGCTGTGTGGTAAGTAGCTTGCTTACCAGTCACACGGTTCCGGGTTCAGTCCCACTGCATGGCACCTTGGGCAAGTGTCTTCTACTATAGCCTCGGGCTGACCAAAGCCTTGTGAGTGGATTTGGTAGACGGAAACTGAAAGAAGCCCGTCGTATATATGTATATACATATATATATATATACATATATACGGCGGGCTTCTTTCAGTTTCCCAAGGTGCCATGAAGTGGGACTGAACCCGGAACTGTGTGGCTGGTAAGCAAGCTACTTACCACACAGCCACTCCTGCGCCTATTTATATATATATATATATATATATATATATATATATATATATATATAGAGAGAGAGAGAGATGTGTCTGCGTTTGTCCCCCTAGCATTGTTTGACAATCAATGCTGGTATGTTTATGTGCCCGTTACTTAGCGGTTCAGCAAAAGAGACTGATAGAATAAGTACTGGGCTTACAAAAGAATAAGTCCCGGGGTCGAGTTGCTTGATTAAAGGCGGTGCTCCAGCATGGCCACAGTATAATGACTGAAACAAGTAAGAGTAAAAGAGAGTAAAGAGTATAGTGCTCCGGTGCACCACAACTTGTCAAAAGTGCGTATAAATCATATGCAGTAATGTACAAATGTCTGGGAAGCGAACAATGTATGAGTCGGATACATGCTTGTGTGTGTATGGAGGGGAGGAAATCAGGTGTAGTGTTGACGAATCTCAGGAAGCATGGAAGTTTTAAAGGATGCAGTACTCCAACTACTAACAACTGATGCTGGCAGTTTGTTCCATGCTTCAGCAACTCTCAGCGTGGAAAAATGTTTCCGAAAGTCACGGGAGCTGTGCTGTTTTCTGATTTTGTAAACATGTCCATGGGCGTTAGACAGGTGGAGTTTTTTAATAATAATAATAATGAAATTATTGTATACAGTGCTCAGGTGCACCACAACTTGTCAAAAGTGCATATAAAGTATATGCAGTAATGTACAAATGTCTGGGAAGTGAACAGTGTATGAGTCGGATACATGCTTGCGTGTGTATGGAGGGGAGAAAATCAGGTGTAGTGTTGGCGAATCTCAGGAAGCATGGAAGTTTTGATGGATGCAGTGCTCCGACAACTAACAACTGATGCCGGCAGTTTGTTCCATGCTTCAGCAACTCTCAGCGTGAAAAAATGTTTCCTAAAGTCACGGGAGCTGTGCTGTTTTCTGACTTTGTAAACATGTCCTTGGGTGTTAGACAGGTGGAGTTTGAAAAGGTGCTCAGAGTTATTGTTTGTAAGATGGTTAATAGTTTTATGGGTGTCTGCCAAGTCAGCTGCCAGACGTCAGAGTTTCAATGTGTCCATGCCCAGGGAAGAAGTAAGGCATTCAGAATATGTGCTGCTCTCTCACTCAGTAATAATAATGATGATGATGATTTTATTTGTTTGCCACAAGCACGAAGGATGAAGGGGACAATGCAAAAGCAGACATAAAGTGTTGGAGTTTACATATACTCTTTACTCTTTTACTTGTTTCAGTCATTTGACTGCAGCCATGCTGGAGCACCGCCTTTAGTCGAGCAAATCGATCCCGGGACTTAGTCTTTGTAAGCCCAGTACTTATTATATCGGTCTCTTTTGCCGAACCGCTAAGTGACGGGGACATAAACACACCAGCATCGGTTGTCAAGCAATGCTAGGGGGACAAACACACACGCATATACATATATACGACAGGCTTCTTTCAGTTTCCGTCTACCAAATCCACTCACAAGGCATTAGTCGGCCCGGGGCTATAGCAGAGGACACTTGCCCAAGATGCCACACAGTGGGACTGAACCCGGAACCATGTGGTTGGTTAGCAAGCTACTTACCACACAGCCACTCCTTTCATATAAGGAAATGGTTTTAAAAAAAATCCAAGGCCTGAAGTTTTGGAGGAGAGGTTTAGTTGATTATATCGGTCTCAGTGCTCAACTGGTACTCATTACTCAGAATGTAAAACCAAAATAAATGCAGCTAAGCATTTTGTCTGATGATTCACCATCCAAACGTGGCAGATGCCAGCATCGCCTTGACTGGCATCTGTGCCCGTGACACTTAAAAAGCACCAATTGATTGACGTCGTTGTCAGCCTCCTCTGGCCCCTGTGCATGTAAAAAGCACCCACTACACTCACCAACCAACTTACAGAGTGAACTGTGTGTGTGTATATATATATATATATATATCACGTGATCACATGACCGACCAGACCATCAGATGTTGTTACACATCGCTGGTCACAATGCATTCGCATTGTTTTAGCCTTTGAATGACGCCACCCCGCTGGCTAGGCGAACAGGCCAACAGAGGAAAGAGTGGTGAAAGAGTACAGCAGGGATCATCGCCCCCTGCCGGAGCCTCGTGGAGCTTTTAGGTGTTTTCGCTCAATAAACACACACAACGCCCGGTCTGGGAATCGAAACCGCGATCCTCCAACCGCGAGTCTGCTGCCCTAACCACTGGGTCATTGCGCCTCCACATATATATATATATATATATATATATATATATATATATATATATATATATATCCTCTCACACCATCTCCGATGAAGGGATATAATTAATAAATATCTTAGAAACTGCTCTGAGACCTTCTATCTATAAATGCTCTAATATCTACACAGCCCTGGCAAAAATTACGCAAACATTTCTTTTATATATATCTATCTATATATATATATATATATATATATATATATATATATATGGCACATAAAAAGCACCCACTACACTAATTGAGTGGTTGGTGTTAGGAAGGGCATCCAGCTGTAGAAATACTACCAAATCAGACTGGAGCCTGGTGCAGCCTCCTGGCTTTCCAGACCACAGTCAAACCGTCCAACCCATGCTAGCATGGAAAACCGATGTTAAATGATGATGATGAGGATTCTCCTCTGGCCCCTGTACCGGTGGCACGTAAAAAGCACCCACTACGCTAATGGAGTGGTTGGTGTTAGGAATGGCATCCAGCTGTAGAAACACTCCCAGATCAGACTGGAGCCTGGTGCAGCCTCCTGGCTTCCCAGATCCCAGTCGAACTGTCCAACCCATGCTAGCATGGAAAGCGGACGTTAAATGATGATGATGAAGCACTACTGTTATAATAATAATTGGAAGGGTCATCATGGGCTACAGCAAATATTCTACTCACTACCATAGATTTGCTTGCCACTTGTTTAACCTTAATCAGTTGAGCATGTCCCTCAGTGGCTGACAATATGTGCATCTCTGATCACGAGCAGAAGTAGCGGAGAAGCATCAAGCTTCTTTAGAGTTTGAATTATTCACATCTGGATTCATGGGGGTTTCATTCATCATCCTACCTTTGTATTCTGTTAATTTTTCCTGTATTCTGACAATTTTCCTAGAATCTGGTCGTAGCAGACGCCGGCATCTTCCGTTGTACAGCCAGTAACAAGTATGGAAAGGTTTCAGCTACAAGGACGCTTATAGTGCGACGTGAGCATATCTCTTTGTCATTTTTTTCCTTTTCTTCTCTCTGTTTCCTACATACATACACCGTAGACATTTTTAGAGAGTTACTTCCCTTATATAATAGCGAAAAATGCATTAAAATAGAAAAAAATGATGGTAAATTTTTTTTTAAATCGTAAACTCATCGTAGACACTCGCTAATACCCAGAAGGGCTCGATTTGAATCACGACTATAAGATAAACTGGTTAAACTGCACTGCAAAATGTGGGAGTAAGGAATCTAAATCGTAGGAGACAGACACACAACTTCTCTTTTATATATAAAGATATGATATATGATATCCAATTCAATGAATAAGCATTTAAATTTGATTGGGTGATTAATGTGAAGTATTATATCTAAGCTTGAATTTAGGCAAAAATAATAAACACATTTATTTTTTGATGTTTGAGCTTTAAAGTTATATTCTGAAAAAATCAATAAAAACTTATTGAAGTATTTATATAAGTTACTAAGCATGTAAATTTCCGTCTAAAACATTAAAAAATAACATCTTAAATCAAATTTGGAAAAATATTTTTTGAAAAATTAGACTGTATTTTCTAAACAACCTAATAATAATGTGAAGAAAAGGGATGAAAACAGCTTGTACTATAAATGTTGAAATTCAGTTATTGTAGGGGCTCATAATCTGTCAAAACGGAGAAAATTCAACTTTTGTGGGTGTTCTGAACTGAAACAATCAAGTGGTTGTGAAATGGGCTGGGGACAACAGCTAGATTTCCTTTAAATCACACATCTTTTTGTTTAAAAATATTTTCAAAAAAAATTTATTTTTTTTTTTTGCAAAGACTTCACCCATCGTTTTTAAGTGTTTAGTGCAAAAAAAAAAAAAAAAAAGGCCAAAATTGGTCTGGAGTGGGAGGGGGGATTAAGGGGATGGTGGGTAGGGCATAAAAAAGAAGTCAATTTTTACTAAATTTTTATTTTCATAAAAATCTTCCCATCATTTCCAAGACTCTGGCAAAAAAGAATTGGAAAAATCCTAGTCAAAATTGAGAGAATCCAACTTAGTTGGGTGTCCTGATTCAAAACTCCACCATTTATAGTCATTTTTAAAAGACCATTAAAATTTTATTAAAGTGGTGTCATGTTCCAAAATCTGAAGATTTATTTAGTTCTATACGCACTACGTATGTGCTAAAACTCAACTCCATGTGGCTTGTACTTTTGGATTTAGCTAGGTCTGAAAGTGCTGTGAAATCAACTGTTACATGCAATGAAGTAGGCTTGGCATAAGTATTTTTAAAAATTGGCAGAAGAGAAAAAACTCTTCTTTCCACGAATCTGAAAAAGAAAATAGCAACTACTGTACCATGGACACTATGAATTTGTGTAATTTAAAGATGATTGTCACCTCAGTTTCAAAGATATTACATCACAAATATGGCTAATTATTCATATAGAACAATTAGACGAGATTTCAACCAATTTACTGACAATTTACATTGTTATATTTCCTAAAATATTCATCTAAATTTCACAAATGAAATATCAAAACGTTTCTTTTTGGATGCTCTCCAAGAAAAAGTACAGTAGAAGTTAGATTTAAATATTTTCCAAAAATTTATAGTGACACCCAGTAACATATATGAAGTGGGTTTTTTTTTGTTTTTATCATTTCATATCTATCATCATCATCATCATACATCTGTTTTCCATGCTGGCATAGGTTGAGCAGCTTGACAGGAGCTGGCTGGGCAGAAGACTGCCCCAGGCCTCACTGTCTGTTTTGGCAGGGTTTTTACAGCTGGATACCCTTCCTATCACCAACCACCTTACAGAGTGAACTCTGTGTGTGTATATGTGTGAGTATATATATATATATTGCACATAAAAAGCACCCACTACACTCTTGGAGTAGTTGGTGTTAGGAAGGGCATCCAGCTGTAGAAACACTGTCAGATCAGACTGGAGCCTGGTCAAACTGTCCAACCCATGCTAGCATGGAAAGCGGGTGTTAAACGATGATGGTGATATATATATATGTATGTGTGTATGGGTATATGTATGTGTGTATATATATATATATATATTTATTTATATATATATATATTTATTTATTTATTACCGGTGAAGGCCTGATTATAGAGTTTCTCGCCATAAAGAGTATGTTTCATCAGACCCTAAGCATCCTTAAAGTATGGAGTGGGAAATGAACCAGATATGAACAATGGGGGTTATCTCCCTCCGATGATATGCCATAAAGATACTCTTTATGGCCAGAAACCCAGGGTAACCCCATAAACAGGCCTTCGTAGACTGTTCTACTTCTTAGAGCATGTTTCTTCTCTGTTTTTATGTTTTTCTAAAAAGACACACACATATATATATAATAATAATAAGGGTTTTTTGCAACAAGTTGCTTAAACCACATACTGAAAATTTTAGAAATAGCAGCCAAAAGACTACTATTTCCTTTTACTACAAAAATAAGTCTCCACAACCGAATATGGTCCTTTTCCATACCGAAATACTACTAGGTGAAATTTGTTGATTTTATTAAATTAATTATATTTCACCCTATATCTGTAACTAGCAGCATAGCCCGGCATTGCCCGGGTATGTAAGAGCCCCTGGAGCAGACATGATGCTCGCTGTGAATTTTAAAAAAATTCCTGCCAATTTGTGAAAGATATTGTCGAAAATATGTCATCTTGAATTTGAACGCGATTTCCCAAAATGGCATGATTTTATCGATTTTTTCTGATGGTAAGGTATTGCATGGAAAACTAATGTCAGAATTAAGTTTCTTAGGGTAACATTAAGCTTCACCATGAGTTTGGTCAAAATCGATTGCAAGTTGCGAAAACTACAACAGAAAATGTGTTGCAAATAAAAAGCTTAGGTTCTTGACCCCATGTCGAATTTGTCAATTTCTTTCGGAACTTGGGGAATTTTTCAAAATTTTCGTTGCGTTAGTTTTGAATTATGACATTGGGCTATGTGTGTGTCAAGTTTCATCAGAATCGGTTGAAAGCCGTGGTCAGGGTGAGGGTACAACCTGACAGACACACAGACAGACAAACTGCCGTTTATATATATATATATATATATATATATATATATATATATATATATATATATATATATATATATATATATATATATATATATATATATATATATATATATATATATATATACATACATACATACACACACACACACACTTTTACATCCTATCTGCATAATTTAATAGACTAACATAATCGTAGCCCAAGAGGTTAACTTGTTAGATGGGTGGCATTTCAGGTTAGGATGGCCACGTAAGCTGGATTTTCAGTTTCTTTTTTCTTTTTTAATACCGTTAATGTGCTTATTGGCAGAAACATTGAAAAACATCAATAAATGTGAGAGTGACAAAGGAACAGGGAAGGTGGTCGTGGGGTGTGCTAGAAATAACAGCCAAATCTCCCTTAAATCACACACCTTTACATCTGAAAATATTTAGCATTTTTTTTTTTTTAATTACCAATAAAGCTTCTCCAATGGTTTTTAAGTACATAGTACCAAATTAATTGGCCAAAATTGGTCTGGTTGTGGCTGCTATTCCTAAAATTTTCAGTATGTGGTTTAAGCAACTTGTTGCAAAAAACCCTTTTTATTATATATATGTGTGTGTGTGTCTTTTTAGAAAAACATAAAAACAGAGAAGAAACATGCTCTAAGAAGTAGAACAGTCTACATTTATTACTTGTGAAGGCCTGTTTACGGGGTTACCCTGGGTTTCTTGCCATAAAGAGTATCTTTATGGCATATCATCGGAGGGAGATAACCCCCATTGTTCATATCCAGTTCGTTTCCCACTCCATTCTTTAAGGATGCCATAGGCCAACAAGTCTTAGGGTCTGATGGTATGCCATAAAGATACTCTTTATGGCGAGAAGCCCTATAAACAGGCCGTCACTGGTAATAAATACATAAATATATATATATATATATATATATATTTAAAGGGCTAAAAGGGGAAAAGAAAAATCAGAAATTTTCAAAACTTATTTTCGTAAAAAGATGCCCCACTTCATCATTTCAAAGGCAGGGGTGAGGAAAAATTTGGGGAAATCCCTGTCAAAATAGAAAGAATCTAACTTATGTGGGCATTCTAATTTGAAACTCTACTGCTAAATGTTCCCTAATTATACTAAAACCGTGTATCATTGCAGGTAAGACACGAATTGAGCAGCGTCCCTTTAATTTGGAAGCAAATGAAGGGAGAGATGCAAAGTTTACATGTGCCGGTACAACTGACCCTATGGAGGTTGAGAACCTGAGGATTATTTGGATGAAGGATGGCAAGGCCATAGCCACCAATGAGGAGAGAATGATCCAGAACAACCAGGACAATTCACTGACCATCAGTGGCATAATGATAAGGGATGCAGGCCGCTATACGTGTATGGCCACGAATGGATTGGACAGTGCCAAAGCATCGGCTTTCCTCACTGTCAGAGGTAAGTTATTTTTGTGTGCTCTCTCCTGCCCTTTTCCAGTGGGTTTCATATTTCCTGTGCTCCCTGGACTCAGTTTATGCTTATTTCTTTACTACCCACCAGGGGCTAAACACAGAGAGGACAAACAAGGCCAGACAAACAGATTAAGTCGATTATATCGATCCGAGTGTGTAACTGGTACTTAATTTATCAACCCTGAAAGGATGAAAGGCAAAGTCGACCTCGGCGGAATTTGAACTCAGAAGGTAGCAGCAGACGAAATACCTATTTCTTTATTACCCACAAGGGGCTAAACACAGAGGGAACAAACAAGGACAGACATAGGTATTAAGTCAATTACATCGACCCCAGTGTGTAACTGGTACTTAATTTATCGACCCCGAAAGGATGAAAGGCAAAGTCGACCTCGCTGGAATTTGAACTCAGAACGTAACGGCAGACGAAATACGGCTACGCATTTCGCCCGGCACACTAACGATTCTGCCAGATAGCCGCCTTTGTATGTATATATATATGTGTATGTATATATATATTTCTTTACTACCCACAAGGGGCTAAACACAGAGAGGACAAACAAGGCCAGACAAACAGATTAAGTAAATTACATCGATCCCAGTGTGTAACTGGTACTTAATTTATCAACCCCGAAAGGATGAAAGGCAAAGTCGACCTCGGCGGAATTTGAACTCAGAAGGTAGCGGCAGACGAAATACCTATTTCTTTATTACCCACAAGGGGCTAAACACAGAGGGAACAAACAAGGACAGACATAGGTATTAAGTCAATTACATCGACCCCAGTGTGTAACTGGTACTTAATTTATCGACCCCGAAAGGATGAAAGGCAAAGTCGACCTCGGCGGAATTTGAACTCACAACGTAACGGCAGACGAAATGCCGCTAAGCATTTCGCCCGTCGTGCTGACATTTCTGCCGGCTCACCGCCTTCAGTTTATACCTACAGTACAGGCTGTGTGTTTCGGAAGCTTGCTAGCTGACCAATGTGGTCTTGGATTCTGCCCCACTGTGTAGCATCTTGGGCAAGCATCTTCTATTTTAGTGCTGGGGCCAACCAAAATCTTGTAAGTGGATTTGGTGGACATAAACTGAAAGAAGCCCATTGCATATATGGCTGTGAGGTGAGAAGCTTGCTTCCCAACCACATGGTTCCCGGTTCAGGAGGAGGAGGATGATGATAAAGAGAATAGAAAGTGCCAGGTAATTGACTTTACCTTTAAGGCGGAGAGCTGGCAGAATCGTTAGCACGCCGGGCGAAATGCGTAGCCGTATTTCGTCTGCCGTTACGTTCTGAGTTCAAATTCCGCCGAGGTCGACTTTACCTTTCATCCTTTCGGGGTCGAGAAATTAAGTACCGGTTACGCACTGGGGTCGATGTAATCGACTTGATCCGTTTGTCTGTCCTTGTTTGTCCCCTCTGTGTTTAGCCCCTTGTGGGTAGTAAAGAAATAGGTAATTGACTTTACAGTCCTAAATGATGAAAAAATAGCAACGTACCAGGACCAAGCTATTGAGTTACAAAGGTTATTAAAAGTAGGGGTAAAATGTATCCCAGTAGTTATAGGTGCATTTGGAACTACCCCTAAAGATCTGAACAGATGGATAGAGGAAATAGGCATAAAACCTAGTTTAGTACAGCTCCAGAAAACAATGTTATTATGAGCAGCTAGGATACTTAGGTGGGTTCTTGGCATCTAAAGCTACTTGTAGTCCGATGTTAGGATTATTTTCTTTTCCAACAGTCTAATCTGTTGTGTGTATATGAAAATAATAATAATAACAACAATTACCATATCACTAAGATCAAGACTATTGAAAAGGTTGCAAGACGCAATGAAAATTTTAGGAAAATGGAAATAAGAAATAAGTGGAAATTTTATCGGTGAGTTATAAGGCACAAAAAGAGAATGACTCTCCCCCAGACACAACAAAATATGTTTCAACACACGAACTCATATAAAGAATCTTGCAAACCAAATCCAAAAACGAAACTAAGATCATAGATATTGCTATACTTGGGGATGCATGCAGAGGTGACAAAGAGCTGGAAAAAGTGTAAAAATACAAATTACTAAAAGGTAAAATTACAAGAATGTGGCCTGTGAACAGAGTATCTGTTATCCCAGGAGTTGTAGAGGCAATGAGAGCACGAACCTCCAAGTTTGAGACATATGTCACAGAAATTGGAATTGACTTGAGGGTAGAGCATGCCTCCAAAAGCTGTTCTGTTGGGGACAGCTTGGATTTTGGGGATGGGTTTGGGTGTTAAGTATCTTCCACGATACTCTTTTACTCTTTTACTTGTTTCAGTCATTTGACTGTGTCCATGCTGGAGCACTGCCTTTAGTCGAGCACATCGACCCCAGGACTTATTCTTTGTAAGCCTAGTACTTATTCTATCGGTCCCTTTTGCCGAACCGCTAAGCTACGGGGACGTAAACACACTACCATCGGTTACCAAGCGATGTTGGGGGGACAAACACAGACACACAAACATATACACACACTCACACACACACACATATATATATATACATATGTATGACGGGCTTCTTTCAGTTTCCATCTACCAAATCCACTCACAAGGCTTTGGTCAGCCCAAGGCTATAGTAGAAGACACTTGCCCAAGGTGCCATGCAGTGGGATACTTTACATCCAAATATTAAGTCTTATAATTTGTGGAAAGAGACCCTGTCAGGCCTCTGACAACAGATTGTTGTCTGTTCTCAAAGAATCAACCAGAACAAGTGAGACTGAGTACTCTGAAGTGTTATCATGTACATGTTCTGTTTTGGAGTAAAAGATGGATTATAGCAAATATTCTGCTCAATACAGATTTGCTTGTCAGTTGCTTGACCTTAACCAGTTGAGCATGTCCCTTAGTGGCTGATGATGTGTGCATCTCTGAGCAGGAGCAGTGGGGGAGCATCGTAGCCATAGGTTAAGAGGAATTCTCTGAGGTTTGAATAATTCACCTCTGGAAACATGAGTGTGTTGTTAATCATCCTTAAACAACCCTTATTCAGGAACCCTTTGAGTGGGACGGGCAACTCAACCTGAAGAAAATTCTGACTTGGCCCCCACACTTGCTAGGTCATGTGCTGTTTATCTTGTAATAAGATATTAAGGTTATGCATATCTGGTTATGATGCATATATCTGGTGTACCCTTATCAGATGGGTAGTCATGATGGGTATATTGAAGTTCATATATTTGTACCCCTGTGTCACTTTTACATGTGTTACTCTCTCACTTGATAATAATAATAATAATTCTCTTTATCTCCTTCAGCGAGACCAGAGGCTCCGACAAAGGTGGAGGTGCTCTGTTATGCAGACTATGCGACCGTCTCTTGGACATCCGGAAGCACAAACAATGCACCGATACAGTTTTACATAATCCAGGCAAACACCAGTTTCGACCGTGACCAATGGTCAATGGTGGACAAGGTTCCCCCGTCTGAAACGAGAGCTGACATCATCCTGTCCCCCTACACCAACTACACATTCCGTGTGGTGGCACAGAACAAAATTGGAGAGAGTAAACCCAGTGACCATGCCCCCAACATGTGCAAGTCAAAGCCTGATGGGACTGTGCCCTACCAACAACCATCCAATGTGCACACACGAGGCGATCGCAAGAATTACTTGACAATTATGTGGACAGTAAGTGGATACATTAGAGCACTCCTTTTGTTTGTTCCTTTTTCTCTCTCTCCCCATTTTTGCTATCTCATATCTTTCCTGTTTGGGTCACACTTTTTGGAATTTTAAAATTAAGTGAAACTGTTCAAATTTGGTATATTGGTGTAATTTTTCATGCAGAGTCTGACAGCATTGTTCACTTGTTCCAGAAAAAAAATTTAAATGAAGTAGCAGAAGTTTAAAGTTTGATCATTTTTACCCAATTAGAAAACAAGCTGTCATTTTGTGCATCTTAAAGGCTTCATGGTGTCCTCACTACTGCTGGTGCCATGAAAAATTTGCACAGTACACTATGTTAAGGGGCTGGAGTTTGGAAGGACATCCACTTGTAGAAGCCTTGCCAATGCAAGATTCTGTTAAACTGTCCAAACCATGACAGCTTGGAAGCTGTATGTTTAAAGTTGATGATGTTTGTGTGTGAGTTTATATATCACTAGCAGTATCACCCGGCGTTGCTCGGGTTTGTAAGGGAAATAACTATAAAGCATTTTTAGAGAGTTATAGCCAAAAGATATATCAAAAAATGCGTTAAAAATGGAAAAAAAATTATGGTAAATTTTTTTTTTAATCGTTGACTCATCGTAGACATTTTTAGAGAGTTACTTCCCTTATATTTAAAAAAATATGCCTTAAAATGGAAAAAAAATTATAGTAAATTATTTTTTAAATCGTAGACTCATCGTAGACGCACGCTAATACCCAGAAGGGCTTGATATGAATCACGACTATAAGATACCCGGTTTTGGTTAAACTGCACTGCAAAATGTGGGAGTAGTTAGGAATCTAAATCGAAGGGGACAGACACTCACACAACTACAGTTTTATATATATAGACTAGCAGTATCGCCCGGCGTTGCTCGGGTTTGTAAGGGAAATAACTATATAAGCATTTTTAGAGAGTTACTTCCCTTATACATGCCAATTCGGGCTTTCTTAGCCATTTCTGTTTTGGTGTCGTCAAGCCATGAAGTCGTTGTTCTAAAAGAACGCTGGTCTCCTTGACAACGCTTTACGATGTTGATTTCCTTACACTCCCTTCCCCACAGCTTCATGAGGGAGGGAAGAAGGGGGAGAAGCAAACAGGTGCAGGTGTGACCATGGACGCCAACTCCGCCGCCATCGACACACGAAAAATTATGCATTAAAATGGAATAAAAAATGATGGTAAATTATTTTTTAAATCGTAGACTCATCGTAGACGCACGCTAATACTCAGACGGGCTCGATATGAATCACGACTATAAGATACCCGAATTTGGTTAAACTGCACCGCAAAATGTGGGAGTAGTTAGGAATCTAAATCGAAGGGGACAGACACTCACACAACTACAGTTTTATATATATAGATTATCAGTTGTCTGCAGATAAAACTATGACATCTTTCATTTCTGCCTCCGTCTGTCTCACTACTCATTAATTCTTTGATTTCTGAATCAGAGTTTACACCCTCTCTCTTTTACTCTTTTACTTGTTTCAGTCATTTGACTGCGGCCATGCTGGAGCACCGCCTTTAGTCGAGCAAATCGACCCCAGGACTTATTCTTTGTAAGCCCAGTACTTATTCTATCGGTCTCTTTTGCTGAACTGCTAAGTTACGGGGACGTAAACACAACAGCATCGGTTGTCAAGCAATGCTAGGGGG
This sequence comes from Octopus sinensis, assembly GCF_006345805.1. Lineage (NCBI taxonomy): Eukaryota > Metazoa > Mollusca > Cephalopoda > Octopoda > Octopodidae > Octopus > Octopus sinensis. Next base: position 5,852,023 of record NC_043023.1, read on the forward strand.
ACAAACACACACACATACATATATATATATACATATATATATACATATATATATATATATATATACACGACAGGCTTCTTTCAGTTTCCGTCTACCAAATCCACTCACAAGGTATTGGTCAGCCCGGGGCTATAGCAGAAGACATTTGCCCAAGATGCCGCGCAGTGGGACTGAACCCGGAGCCATGTGGTTGGTTAGCAAGCTACTTACCACAAAGCCACTCCTGCGCCTATGCCACTCCTGCGCCTAACCTCTCTAAGCATTTTGGGAAAGATCTTCATTCCTGCTCATGATGGTGACCCAAATAACAGCTCAGAAACCTGTTGGTCCCCAGCTCTGTGAAAATGGCTAGCAAAGCACAACACTGTGTAACACAATTTCTGTCCTTAGGTAGCAACTCTTATTTCCTGTTTGCTTACCCATAGAAAGTATGGAAAATGGTTACTATTTCCTTGAAACTCTGCTCTTGTTACATTTATTTAAACTTCCAAAAATCCCTCTCAGCACATGACTATAATGCTTCCCCACAACTCTTGCGCATGATCAGAGATGCACATATTGTCAGTCACTAAGGGACATGCTCAAGTGGTTAAGGTCAAGCAACTGACGAGCAAATCTGTGGTATTGAGCAGAATATTTGCTGTAGCCCATCTTTTATACCAAGACAAAACAATGTAGAAAGGATTATTATTATTATTATTGAGTGAGAGAGCAGTGCATGCCATCAAATTTTCTTCTGGTCGAGTAGCCCATCCTGCTCAAAAGGTTCCTGAATAAGAATTCCTCTTAACTCATGGCTATGATGCTCCCCCACTACTTCTGCTCGTGATCAGAGATGCACATATCGTCAGCCACTAAGGAACATGCTCAACTGGTTACGGTCAAACAACTGACAAGCAAATCTGTGGTATTATGCAGAATATTTTTATTATAATGATATTTCTGCTTCAGTGCTGAATCAGTCTGAAATGTAATGGAAAATAGGTCAGTTTCAAAACATTGATGTCCAGGGGACAAAAGAAAAAGTTTGAAGGGAATAATAGTAATTTCCTTTGATTTCTAAATAGAAGCAAATAGGAAATAACACTTACTAGAGGCGGCGAGTTGGCAGAATCGTTAGCAAGCCGGGCAAAATGCGTAGCCGTATTTCGTCTGCCGTTACGTTCTGAGTTCAAATTCCGCCGAGGTCGACTTTACCTTTCATCCTTTCAGGGTCGATAAATTAAGTACCAGTTACGCACTGGGGTTGACGTAATTGACTTAATCCGTTTGTCTGTCCTTGTTTGTCCCCTCTATGTTTAGCCCCTTGTGGGTAATAAAAAAATAAAAAAAAAAACACTTACTAGGCTTACAAAGAATAAGTCCTGGGGTCGATTTCTTTGACTAAAGGTGGTGCTCCAGCATGGCCACAGTCAAATGATTGAAACAAGTAAAAGAGTAAAGAGTAAAGCGGTGCCCCAGCATGGCCACAGCTCGTGAGCTGAAACTAGATAAAAATAAAGATAGTAATCCGTTCCAGCCCCGCCAAACCACTCAAAAATAATTTTTTATGGGTTTTAAAACAGAAAAGTTGTAGTTACAAGTAAAATGACATTTATAAAAAAAAGGGAATTCAAAAGAAATATGGAAACTGGTTTCATTAACTGAATTCTCTTAATGACGGGAGGATTCGTGTGCTTGTGCTGAGGATTTCTGCTCATGCTTCAAGACAAAAATTTGGACATGTCTTGGCTCATACAGCGAATTACTCATGCAATAGTGCACTCATTCTGCGAGGTTCTACTGTATATAATGAGGGTACATGGTCTAGTGATTAGGGTACGTGGTCTAATGATTAGGCAAGTGGTCTTCAACCAGGGTTCCGCCAGTACAATCCAGGGGTTCCACAAGAAGTTACAAAACTGCTAAAATCAGCAGTAATTTATAATTCTCCTGTGCAGATTTTTTTTTTTTTAACTTGTTTCAGTCATTTGACTGCGGCCATGCTGGAGCACCACCTTTAATCGAGCAAATCGACCCCGGGACTTATTCTTTGTAAGCCCAGTACTTATTCTATCGGTCTCTTTTGCCGAACCTCTAAGTGACGGAGACGTAAACACACCAGCATCGGTTGTCAAGCAATGCTAGGGGGACAAATGCAGACACACAAACATACACACACACACACATATATATACATATATACGATGGGCTTCTTTCAGTTTCCGTCTACCAAATCCACTCACAAGGCATTGGTCGGCTCAGGGCCATAGTAGAAGACACTTGCCCAAGGTGACACGCAGTGGGACTGAACCCGGAACCATGTGGTTTAGAAGCAAGCTACTTACCACACAGCCACTCCTGCGCCTATTATATGTGTGCATAAGACTATTAAATTATTGCACAGGGGTTCCTCGAGCCAGTGGAATGTTTCCTTGGGGTTCTGCTCCAGCAAAAAGGTTGAAAAGCACTGGATTAGGCCATTGCATTCATGATCACAAGAATAGGGTTTCAATTCCTGGACCAGGTGGTGCATTGTATTCTTACTCTGCGATCACTTTGATGCCTGATGTGGCACACCAGGCACCTGTTCAGGCAATATCAACTATGTCCCTTTTCACTTCTCTCTCTCTCTCTGCCTTCCTATCTCTGACTATCCTTGTCTTTCTGTCTCTCTCTTTCCACCAGATCATGCCACCGATCACACACAATGGCCCTGACTTCAAGTATGTGATTGAGGTGAGATTACGGAACAGTACCGACATACCAAGCATTCACACCATCAATAACTGGCAGGTGAACAACATATCCCTTTTGACCAACAATATCTACAAGCCCTATGACATTAAAATGAGGGTGAAGAACAGCATAGGGGATGCCAACAAGAACCCTATAGAGATTGTTGGATATTCAGGAGAGGATAGTGAGTATTGTTCTTGAACCAATTATTACCATTATTTATTTTTAATCTGCAGGTTTAACTGAACCAATCCTATGACTGGCACCCGGCAGTTGCCAGGACCGCTGGACTGACTCCTGTGCAGGTGGCAAGTGAAGAAACACCATTTTGACCCTGTGCTTGAGGAGATCCATTGAGTCAAGGACACCAACATCAAAATCAATGGAAACTGCAGTTGTGATCCCTGTGCCGGTGGCACGTAAAAAGCACCATCTGAATGTGGCCGATGCCAGCGCTGCCTAGACTGGGTTCCGTGCCGGTGGCACTTAAAAAGCACCAACCGAATCGTGGCCGATGCCAGCACCACTTTGACTGGCTTCCGTGCCGGTGGCACGTAAAATGCACCAATCTGATCGTGGCCGTTGCCAGCCTCACCTGGCACCTGTGCAGGTGGCAAGTAAAAAGCACCCAATACACTCACGGAGTGGTTGGCGTTAGGAAGGGCATCCAGCTGCAGAAACACTGCCAGATCAGACTGGAACCTGGTGCAGCCTTCTGGTTTCCCAGATCTCCGGTCGAACCGTCCAACATATGCTAGCATGGAGAACGGACGTTAAATGATGATGATGATGACCTCCGCCTTAGCAAAGGCAGAGGTGTTGTTTTCAGTTATGTCCAAGTCTCACAATTATAGAGCAAGACAGGGAGGACCAGCGACCTAAAGTCCCCTGTCCATTGAGTCCACAACTATGTCAGTGCTTCCCTTGTATGCATTTTAAAAATCCTGACAGGTTGTGGTTACTATAATAGTATTATAATATCGTATTATGTTTTCTGATCTTATATTTAAAAAAAAAAAAAAAAAAAATCAAACCAAACCAAATCAAAATAGATGAACATCAATGGAATTTGTACCCTTGTGGTACCAGTGCCGGTGGCACATAAGAAAACCATCCGAACGTGACCGTAGCCAGTACCGCATCGACTGGCCTCCGTGCTGAGGGCACGTAACAAACACCATCCGAGCGTGGCCGTTCGCCAGCCTCGTCTGGCACCTGTGTTGGTGGCACATAAGAAAACACCATCCGAGCGTGGCCGTCTGCCAGCCTCGTCTGGCACCTGTGTCAGTGGAACATAAAAAACACCATCCGAGCGTGGCCGTCTGCCAGCCTCGTCTGGCACCTGTGTCGGTGGCACATAAAATCACCTACTACACTCTCGGTGTGGTTGGCATTAGGAAGGGCATCCAGCTGTAGAAACACTGCCAGATCTGACTGGCCTGGTGCAGCCTTCGGGCTTGCCAGACCCCAGTTGAACCATCCAACCCATGCTAGCATGGAAAGCGGACGTTAAACGATGATGATGATGATGATGATTGCAGCTAATAAAGTTGGCGAGCTGGCAGAATTGTTAGCATGCTGGGCAAAATGTTTGATGACATTTCATCTGTTTTTCATTCTGAGTTCAAATTCTGCTGAGGTCAACTTTGCCTTTCATCCTTTCGGGGTTGATAAAATAAGTCCCAACCTTGCACTGGGGTTAATTTAATTGACTTGCCCCTCCCCTGGACTTCGATAGACTTGTGCCAAAATTTGAAATCAACATTATTTACACAAATCAAGGTGGCAAGCTGGCAAAATCATTAGCACACTGGACAAAATGCATAGTTGCATGGGATCTTTTCCTTTTGAACGGCAGACAATTTCTAGTTAACTAAACAACTTTTAAACTTCGTATACTGGTAGAATGTGTCAAAATAAAACATTTTTTTCTCTTGGCTTTCTTGAGAAAATTGTAATTTGTTTGTTTAACGTAGTTTAATTTTTCGAATTTTAATCAATCCTATGCTCTCTAATTGAGCTAAAATCATTTGCTGCGTCTAAAACTGAGACAACATCCTGGAACTAACCCTAAACCTCCTCCTAACCCTAACCTTAATTTTTTTTCTTAATTGTTAAATTAATTTAATTGTTACGCGTGTAAAAAAAACTAAAGCAATGGAATTAAATTAATTTAACAATTAAGAAAAAAAAATTTAGGGTTAGGGTTAGGGGGAGGTTTAGGGTTAGTTACAGGTTGTTGTCTCAGTTTTAGATGCAGCAAATGATTTTAGTTGAATGGAGGTAATCGATTGGTTAAAATTGCCGAAATGCTCAGATTTTCAGATGAAATATCTTACAAACTATAGAATTTTCTCAATAAAACCAAGAGAAAATGATGTTTTATAAACACATTCTACCAGTATACGAAGTTTAAAAGTGTTTAGTTAACTAGAAACTGTGTTGACATCTGCCATTCAAAAGGAAAATATCCGTTGCATGTTGTTTGTCATTACATTCCAGAGTTCAATTTCAGCGCAGGTCAACTTTATTTTTTATCCTTTCAGTGTCAATAAAATAGGTACCAGGTGAGTTCTAGGGTTGATTAATTTATACTGACCCCTTTTCCTGCAATTGCTGACTGTATTCCCAAATTTGAAACCAGTTTTATTATGACAATATATCATTACTACAGCATTGTATTCTCTGTGGTTTTTTTCAGCCCCAAATACTATAGTGACCAATCCAAGAGCAGGATTAATTGGGGCAACAACAGCGATCATCACCTTTGATGCAGTTGACCCTAATTCGCTCCTCATCCGTGGCAAGTTCAATGGATATAAGGTAAGTTAGTTTTATACTCTCTTTTTCTCTTTTTTTTACTCTTTTTACTTGTTTCAGTCATTTGACTGTGGCCATGCTGGAGCACCGCCTTTAGTCGAGCAAATCGACCCCGGGACTTATTCTTTGTAAGCCCAGTACTTATTCTATCGGTCTCTTTTGCCGAACCGCTAAGTGACGGGGATGTAAACACACCAGCATCGGTTGTCAAGCAATGCTAGGGGAACAAACACAGACACACACACTTATATATATATACATATATACGACAGGCTTCTTTCAGTTTCCGTCTACCAAATCCACTCACAAGTCATTGGTCGGCCCGGGGCTATAGCAGAAGACACTTGCTGAAGGTGCCATGCAGTGGGACTGAACCCGGAACCATGTGGTTGGTAAACAAGCTACTTACCACACAGCCACTCCTGCGCCTGTGTATATCTTTTTCATCTTCACCATCATCATCACCTTAACCTCAAGCACCATCGTCTTCATCATTTTAAAATCCTCTTTTCCATGCTCGAATGGATCAGATGGAATTTTCCAAGGAAGATTCCCTGTGGTTGGCTGTACTTCCTGTTGCCAATCCTCACTTGTTTCTAAGCAAGATAATATTTCTCTATAGCCAGATTTGTATTTTGTGGGAGACTGGAAGGAAATGTGCTATATACTATCCTGCAATCATTCATAAAAATCGAAATCGATCTACATCAATGGAAATTGCAGCTGTGATACCAGTGCCGGTGGCACGTAAGTAAACCATCCGAATGTGACCGTTGCCAGCGCCGCTCCGACGGGCCTCCGTGACGGTGGCATGTAAAATGCACCATCTGATCGTAGCCATTGTCAGCCTCGCCTGGCCCCCGTGCCGGTGGCACGTAAAAAGCACCCACTACACTCACGGAGTGGTTGGCGTTAGGAAGGGCATCCAGCTGTAGAAACATTGCCAGATCAGACTGGGCCTGGTGCAGCCTCCTGGCTTCCCAGATCCCAGTTGCACCATCCAACCCATGCTAGCATGGAAAGCGGGCGCTAAATGATGATGATGAATGGAGAAGTACACTATATATAATATGGGGGTTTAGTTCACTGGTGATCTAAACGAATAGGTACACTTGGTAGGTGCTGTAACAGATTATCAGGGTTCCAAGCTCGTAACTGAAATGGGAGCTATGGATCCATTTTAGGTTTCCAATTTAGCAGGTGTACATTAGCGTCTTCGTAGCTGAAGCATGGCTGGTCGTCTGTTGCTGGAACTGGAACCTGTTGAGTAGCTCTGTGGTCAGTGACTAGACCTCAAAAGATCTGAAGTCAAAAGACCAAGTATACTGAGAGCAACCCTTTATATACAGGAGAGATTGCTCAACAGAGCATAGGAAAAAGGGTGTCACGAGACCTTAATCAAAGGCTGTGATTGGTTGGCTTTGGACAGTGGCGCGAAATAAGTTGAGACAAACCGTGCCACATGTCAACCAATCAGATCAGTGGACACAACAGAAACAACCCAGCCAAAGATGGCTGTAATCTCAAACGAGATCATTCCTGCTGTGTCTCTCAAACAATGAGGATATCAGATACCGCTACATATTTATGAAAGAGAACAACAAGCACTGAGGCATAACAAGCATCTCAAGTCATATCCATTATTTTATATTATTCTTAAATTAGTTCTGGTTTTACAGCTGTTTCTGGGATATTCCAAGTGATAGGCGAGTATGCCTGAATATGGGGTATTCCATCATCAGAGACATGTAGAGAACATATGAAAGATTTAGACATGGAAATATTGAAATAAAAGATCTGGGCATGGAAAATTTACAGATAATAAGCAATGAAATAAAAGAGTTGGGAGTTCATTTTACAGATGGTATGGATGCATACCCTCCATCTGAAAAATGAACTGTGAACTCTGTCTCCTTATTTCCTTACTCTCTAATCTTCTATTCAAATGTTTATATGACATCTATATGTAAAACTTCAATATAGTGGCTGTGTGGTAAGTAGCTAGCTTACCAATCACATGGTTCCGGGTTCAGCCCCACTGCGTGGCACCTTGGGCAAGTGACTTCTACTATATGGTCCAGTGTAGTGATTAGCCTGTAGACCTGTAATACTGCAAAGATAGCTCTGTTTTTGGCCCTAGATTCTTTACACTCTAAGGCAACGTTTCTCAACCAGGGTTCCTTCGATCCCTAGGGTTCCAAAAAAGGTTCCTAGGGGTTCCCCGAGAAAGAACAAGATAAGCTAATACTAATTTCATGATTGTAATATTGCTGTACATGCACAACATATTATTGGTTATTGTAATATTGTAATACAGACATCATCCTATCTAACTTATTGTGTTATCAAAAAATGTAACAACTATGTGTATGTATGTTTATACATACATACTTATGATATAAATGCGTATGTATGTATATATATGTATTTTATATATATATATATATATATATATATATATCTATATATATATATATGTAGGTATATGTATGTATATGTATGTATGTATATGTATATGTATGTATATGTATGTATATATATGTATGTATGTATTATGTAATGTATAGTATGTATAGTATATGTATGTATGGATTATATGTATGTATGTATGTATATGTATGTATGGTATATATGTATGTATGTATTATGTTATGTATGTATTGTATGTATTGTATGTTATGTATATGTATGTATATGTATGTATATGTATGTATATGTTGTATATGTATGTATATGTATGTTATGTATAATTTGTATATGTATGTATGTATATGTATGTATATGTATGTATATGTATGTATGTATATGTATGTATATGTATGTATGTAGTATGTATATGTATGTATGTATATGTATGTTTGTATGTATGGTATATGTATTATATGTTGTATGTATGTATATATATGTATTGTATATGTATGTATATATATGTATGTTATGTATGTATGTATGTATATATATGTATATATATGTATGTATGTGTATGTATGTATGTATATATATGTATGCGTATATATATTTATGCATATATATATGTATGTATATATATGTATGCATATATATATGTATGCGTATATATATATGTATGCGTATATATATATATGTATGTGTGTATATATATATGTATGTGTGTATATATGTATGCGTATATATATGTATGCGTGTATATATGTATGTCTGTAATATATGTATGTATGTAGGTGTATATATATATATGTATGTAGGTGTATATATATATATATATATTGTAGGTGTATATATAATATATATGTGTAGGTGTATATTATATATATATGTATGTTATATATATTTGTGTATGTATATGTATGTATGGTGTATATATATGTATGTGTATATAGTATGTATGTATATATATATATATATTTATTTAGTATGTATATGTAATGTAATATTATTGTGTATATGTATGTATATATGTATGTGTAATATATATATCTGTGTGTTATATATATATTGTGTGTATATTATATATTTTGTGTGTATATATAAATGTGTGTGTATATATATATTGTGTTGTGGTATATATATATGTGTGTGTATATGTATATATGTGTGTGTATGTATGTGTGTATATATATGTGTGTGTATATAATATGTATATATATGTATGTATATATATATGTATATATGTATATATATGTATGTATATATATATATATGTATATATGTATATATATGTATATATATGTATGTATATATATGTATGTATATGTATGTATATATATGTATGTATATGTATGTATATATATATGTATGTATATATAGATGGCCCGAGGGCCTTTCTCTCCCAGGAATGACAAGATGTGAACGAGGACAGGCGAGGTCCCTCCTGAACCTCATCAACACCCTGTACATGGAGCAAGTAATACTCCAACCAACCAGAGCAGGTAACACACTGGATCTCTGCTTCATAAATAATATGGATCTCATCCATAATGTGAAAGTGACACCGACACTACTCTCGGATCACAACATGGTAGAACTGACCATGTACGGGCCAAAAGAGAGCACGGACATCAGCCTACAAGAAACCCTCAGAATCTTTCCAGCTTGAACTTCAATAAGGCAAACTGGAAACAAATTGAGAAAGAGATCCTCAAACAAAACTGGCCTGAATGTCTCTCCTCGCCGGACATCGACATGATACTTCAACAATTCATGTCTGTAATGCAAGCCTATGCTACAAATGTGTCCCAGAGAGAAAGGCCACTGTACACAAGAACAAATCCCCAGAGAGAGGAAAATTTTAATGAGACGGCGTACAAAAATTTCAAATCGCCTAAACAAACAAATTGAAAGCAGTGAAAAGTCCCGCCTGAAAATAAAACTGTTAGAAATTGAAAATTGTCTGCAACTCCCAATGAGAAGGAGAGAGCAGACAAGAAGCCTGGGCTATAGACAACATAAAACTAACCCCAGAGCTTTCTACAGGTATGCCAAAGAAACAGCTATGGTTGCACTGTAGGATAGGGCCACTCCTTGAAAAGGATGGCACACTCACAGGAAAACCAATGAGGGTAAGTGAAATACTGAATGAACAATTCAAGAGTGTTTTTCACCCCCCCCTTTGGGCATTTCCAATCAGCAATCCAACTGACTTCTTTACCACTGCAGATATAGAATCAGAGGCAGCGCGACGAAAATTACATCGATATAAAGGAGGACGATTGTATAAAGGCTATAGATGAATGAAAACAGACTCAGCTATTGGCCCCGATGGATTCCTGGCAATCCTCCTAAAAGTATGTAAGAGAGTCCTAGCAAGACCCACTGCAGTTCTCTTTCAGAGCTTCCTTGCAGCTGGCAAACTTCCAAGAAAACTGAAGGAAGTTAAAATATGCCCTATTCATAAAGGAGGTAGCAGAGCGGAGGCCAAAGACTACAGACCTATCTCTCTGACCTCACACATCAGCAGGTCATGGAACGAATAGTCAGAAGGAACTAATCACCTTCCTTGAAGAAAATGACTTGCTGCCTGACACCCAACATGGTTTCCGACCAGAGAAGCTGCTTAACTCAGCTCCTGCAGCACTATGACTGGGTGCTGAAACAACTGCTCAACCACTCAAATGTGGAAGTCATATCTCTCTCGACTCGCAAAGGCCTTCGATAAAGTCGATCATGGAATGATATGTCACAAACTGCGTGATCTTGGCATAGTTGGAAAACTAGGAGAATGGCTTCATGACTTTCTAAAGAATAGAAGTCAGGTGGTAGCAGCCAATGGGGCCACTTCCATTAGCACGCAAATTGTGAGCGGTGTTCCACAGGGCACTGTTTTGGGACCACTACTGTTCATAATGGCCCTCTCAGACATGCCCTCAGCCACGTGGAGAGCCACGATCACAAGTTATGCAGATGATACAATAGTTTCACAGGCAATACAGAACCCTGTAGACACTAAGCACCTGCAATGTGAGCTGGACGAAATATACAAGTGGGCTGAAAAGAATAGCATGCAGTTCAATGCTGAGAAGTTTCAAGCTTTATACTATCAGCATGCAAAACTGAATGCAATACCCAATGAATACACTGGACCCGGAGGGATTGCAATCCCAGAGGCACAATCAGTGCGTGACCTGGGTATTCACATGAGAGATGACGCGACCTTTCATGTACATGTTGCTAAACTGACAATGAAATGCAGACGGCTGGCTGGATGGATTCTTAGAACCTTTAGAACAAGAGAACAAGAACCATGATGTCCTCTGGAAGACACTTGTCCTAAGCCACTTTGACTATTGCTCTCAGCTATGGTCACCATCCAGTTTCAAGTTGATCACAGAACTTGAGGCGATCCAACGAAGCTACATGAAGAAGATAGCCTCTATGCAGAATGTAAGCTACTGGGAAAGACTCAAGAGATTAAAATTATATTCCCTGGAGCGTAGGCGGGAAAGATATGCCATAATATACATCTGGAAGATCCTGGGGGAAGGAAGTGTCCTGAACTTTGGCATCGAGAGTTACGCAAATGCCAGAACTGGGCGCCACTGCGTGGTGCCTAGGACTCCAAACTTGCCATCAAGATGTAGGACAAGATTCTGTGATAGCCTGGCTTCCTCCGAGCCCACAGCTCTTCAATATCCTCCCGAAGAACCTGAGAGACCTGCATGGGGTGGATACAGATGTCTTTAAAATGAAGTAGGACAAGATTCTGTGATAGCCTGGGCTTCCGAGGCCCACAGCTCTTCAATATCCTCCCGAAGAACCTGAGAGACCTGCATGGGGTGGATACAGATGTCTTTAAAATGAAACTGGATCTCTTCCTGTCAGGTGTCCCCGATGAACCAACTTCACGGCAGGAGGGGCAGATGAGGGCAGCTGCATCGAACTCTCTCATGCACCAAATAGCAGTTTGTGCCTAGAAAAAGCCTCCATGAAGTGAAACCAAGTAGCACCACAAATGGCGGTGCCCCAGCATGGCCACAGCTCATAAGCTGAAACTAGAATCAGTCTATATGTATGTATATATATTGTATATATATGTATATATATATGTATATATATTGTAATATATATGTATTATAGTATCATATTATATATAGATAATGTATGCATGTATGTATATATAATCTATTTATTATGTATGCCGATGTAATATATATATAGATCTATGTATATATATGTATGCATGTATGTTATATATAATATATGTATGCATGTATGTTATATAATATATGTATGTATGGATATTGATATATATATCTATGTATATATATGTATGTATATTGTATGTATGTATATATATGTATGTATATTGTATGTATTATATATATGTATTATATATGTGTGTATGTATATATCTATATGTATTATGTATATGTGTATGTATTATATATATGTATGTGTAATATGTGTGTATATATGTATGTGTATATATATGTATGTGTATATATATGTTTGTATATATATATGTATGTCTATATGTATGTGTATATATATGTGTATATATATATGTATGTGTATATATATGTGTATATATATGTACGTGTATATATGTATGTATGTATGTATATATATATGTATGCATATATGTATGTATATATATATATATATATATGTGTGTGTGTGTGTGTAACTTTTACTCTCTTTTACTTGTTTCAGTCATTTAACTGTGGCCATGCTGGAGCACCACCTTTAGTCAAGCAAATTGACCCTGGGACTTATTCTTTGTAAGCCCAGTATTATTCTATCATTCTCTTTTGCCGAACCGCTAAGTGGATGGGACATAAACACCCAGCATCGGTTGTCAAGCAATGCTAGGGGGACAAACCAGACACCCAAACACACACACACACAATATATATATATACATATATATATATATATATTATATCACAAATATATGACAGGCTTCTTTCAGTTCCGTCTACCAAATCCACTCATAAGGCATTGGTCAGCCCGGGGCTATAGCAAAAGACACTTGCCCAAGATGCCACGCAAGTGGGACTGAACCCGGAACCATATTGGTTGGTAAGCAAGCTACTACCACACAGCCACTCCTGCGCCTGCTCCTATAATGTATATTATATATATATATATATATATATATATATAGATATATATATATATATGTGTCTGTATATATGTGTATGTATATATGTGTATGTATGTATATATATATGTATGTTGTATGTATATATATATATGTATATGATATTTGCCATGTAAAATATGATGAAAAATATGATAACGATATGGTATATAATTTTTTTTGTGCAGGGGTTCCTTGAGACTTTTTATGCTCCTGTTTGGGCCTTATTAAGGGATTACCACATTGTTATGGGGGACAGAATCCTTGTGTGGTATGGTAAATATCATGTGATATACAGCCAAAAATAAGTACTGTGAAGTTATGCCGTCATGTCTGTCTGTCTGTCTCTTTCACTTTTCATTATTCTTTTACCTTTTCTTCCCTCACCCCTTCTCCTATCACCACCCTCTCTCCACTGGCCCTCCTCCCTCCCTATTTGTCTCACTCTCTCCCTCCATCCTTCTCTCTCTCTCCTCTTTCCTTTCATTGTTCTACAAAACCTCAACATAAAACCTCCTTATTGCTCTTCTCAGATCCAGTATTGGAAGCGCAACCAGAAACGGAGCACGTTCCAAGACTATTCCTTCTACATTGATGACATAGAAGACAAAAGCCAAACCCGCAAAAAGCGTAGTGTCAATTCGGGCGAGGTGACCCTCCAGCTGAAGAATGTCTACCCTTACTCTGATATTGAGGCCCAGGTGCTTGTCATGAATTCCTACTATGTAGGTCCACCAAGTGACGTCTTTAGTTTCAAGACAGAAGAAGGAGGTAAGAGTTCAGTTTTTGGAACAATTATGGTGCTTGTCTGATTGTATGTTGTTGTTGTTGTAATGGTGGTGGTTGCAGTGGTTTTAGTGATTGTGTGTTATGGTGGTGATTTTTTACTTTGTGGTTGCAATGGTTGTGATGATGATAATATAAAAATTATAGGCCTATCTCTCTGACCTCACACATCAGCAAAGTCATGGAATGAATAGTCCGTAAGAAACTAATCATGGTCCTTGAAGAAAATGACTTGCTGTCTGACACCCAGCATGGATTTCGACCAGGTAGAGGCTGCCTAACACAGCTCCTGCAACACTATGACTGGGTGTTAAAACAGCTACTAAATGGCTCAAATGTGGATGTAATATATCTCCACTTTGCAAAAGCCTTTGATAAAGTCGACCATGGTATGATCTGTCACAAACTGCGTGGTCTCGGCATAGGCGGGAAACTTGGAGAGTGGCTGCACAACTTCCTAAAAGACAGAAAACAGGCAGTTGTGAGCAATGGAGCCACCTCCAAGGAAACACATTGTACAGCCAATGTTTGGAGTGGTGATGGTTGTGGCTATAGTAAAGCAAGCTGGCAGAAACGTTAGCACGCCATGCGAAATGCATAGCGGTATTTCGTTTGCCGTTACGTTCTGAGTTCAAATTCCACCGAGGTCGACTTTGCCTTTCATCCTTTCGGGGTCGATTACATAAGTACAAGTTACGCACTGGGGTCGATATAATCGACCTAACACCTAATGTCTGTCCTTGTTTGTCCCCTCTGTGTTTAGCCCCTTGTGGGTAAAGAAATAGGTATTTCGTCTGCCATTACGTTCTGAGTTCAAATTCCGCCGAGGTCGACTTTGCCTTTCATCCTTTCGGGCTCGATAAATTATGTACCAGTTACGCACTGGGGTCTATATAATCGACTTAATCCGTTTGTCCTGTCCTTGTTTGTTCCCTCTGTGTTTAGCCCCTTGTGGGTAGTACAGAAATAGGTTGTGGCTATAGTAATGGTGGTGGTTGTAATGATGTTTGTAGTTGTGGTGTGGGGATAATGCTGGTGGTGTTGTTGCAATGGTGGTAGTGAGTTGTGGTTGTGATGATAATGGTTGTGGTGATGGCAGTGTTAAGATTACTGTAGTGGCTGTGGTCTAGTGTGGTACAGTAGTTGTGATGGTGGTAGTGGTTGCCAAGGCTCACACCACACTCACTCATTCTGCACTTCTACTCCCATATTCCGTGCTCGCACTCACTCTCCAAACTTACGCTCCCACTCCATACTACCTTGTTTACACTCCACACTCACAGTCCATGCCCATGCTTCATGCTCCACACTCAAACTTCAAACTCACATTCTACACTCACACTTCATGCTCACATTCCACACTCATGCTCCCTGCTCACACTCACACTTCATGCCAATACTCACTCTCCACGCTCACACTCAATGCTCACATCATTTTCCCATTCTTCACTCACACTCCATGCTCATCCTTCACACTCCACATTCACACTTCATGCTCACCCACTATACTCACAGTTTATGCTCACACTCCACACTCCTGCTCCATGTTCACACATCTAACTCTCACTCCATACTCACACTCCATACTCACACTACCCCACCTACACTCCATACTCATCCTTCACACTCCACGCTCACCCACTATACTCACAGTTTATGCTCACACTCCACACTCCTGCTCCATGTTCACACATCTAACTCTCACTCCATACTCACACTCCCCACCTACACTCCATACTCATCCTTCACACTCCACGCTCACCCACTATACTCACAGTTTATGCTCACACTCCACACTCCTGCTCCATGTTCACTCATCTAACTCTCACTCCATACTCACACTCCCCACCTACACTCCATACTCAATTCCATGATCACACTCCACATTTTCTCTTTGCTTTTCAGTTCCTGGACCTGTTCCTTTCCTGAGAGCAGCTGTGAGGGGTTCTAACCACTTCCTCTTAGATTGGAAGGTGCCTGATGACAAGAATGGTTACATTGTTGGCTATGATATTGGATTCCAAACAGGTGAGTCGTCTTCCTTTAATGCCCATCACTGCCAACATCACAAACAAGATCCTCATTCTCTTCTCTTCTATTCTGGCCTACTTTCATTCATACTCTGTCATAAATCCTTTCACTCAAACTCAACTCAGGCACCATCACTCTTGACCCTTTGCTTGTCCAAAGCATTTACATAAGTCTTTGTCCCAATTGTCTGTGTTTAATTTCAGAGTATTAGTTGTCCCTTGTTTCATATCTTCTGAGTGACATAAGTCCCAAGTAACTCTGGTGCTTGAAAAAATTTGGGAATGTGTATCATGTACAATGCATATGCATCAAGGAAATGTTCTGTGATGAGCAGAACGCCCCCCCCCGTCCAATGGATGGTGCTGAGTTGTCAAACATTTAAACCAAATTTTCTCAAAACAACTTGTCCGACCGTCCCATAGGCCTCCCCTTTGAGAAACACTGATTTAACCTAAATTTGAGACACCAGCAAAAGATATAAAGATAGACTTTTTTTCTATTCCAAAGAAAATCAATTTCCCACGGCTTTATTGATCGCATTCTCACCTGGAATCGATTTTTGTAATTTTTTCAAGACTTATACACAGTATCTACATATCAAATTTGAGCGCAATCGGATGGAGGATGCCTGAGATCCTAGAAGACACACAGACAGACAGAACGGATTTTATATAATAGATGAGCAAAACGCCCCCGTCCCAATGGATGGTGCTGAGTTGTCAACATTTAACCAAATTTTCTCAAAACAACTTTGTCCGACCGTCCTATAGGCCTCCCCTTTGAGAAACACTGATTTAACCTAAATTTGAGACACCAGCAAAAGATTAAAGATAGACTTTTTTTCTATTCCAAAGAAAAAACGATTTTATTTCACACAAATATGCAACTGAGAGTTTTAAAGTACCAGTAAGTATACATCGCAACAGCTGATGTACTAGTGCATACAAATGCAGTTCCCACAGCTTTATCAATCGCATTCTCTCCTGGAATCGATTTTTGTAATTTTTCAAGACTTATACATGCCCTGATATCGTCAGTATCCTAATATCAAATTTGAGCGCAATCGGATGGAGGATGCCTGAGATCCTAGAAGACACACAGACAGACAGAACGGATTTTATATAATGTAACAAGCAGAACGCCCCCCCCCCCCGTCCAATGGATGGTGCTGAGTTGTCAAACATTTAAACCAAATTTTCTCAAAACAACTTGTCCGACCGTCCCATAGGCCTCCCTTTGAGAAACACTGATTTAACCTAAATTTGAGACACCAGCAAAAGATATAAAGATAGACTTTTTTTCTATTCCAAAGAAAAACGATTTTATTCACACAAATATGACAACTGAAGAGTTTAAAGTACCAGTAAGTACATCGCAACAGCTGATGTACTATTGCATACAAATGCATGTTCCCACAGCTTTATCAATCGCATTCTCTCCTGGAATCGATTTTTGTAATTTTTCAAGACTTATACATGCCCTGATATCGTCAGTATCTACATATCAAATTTGAGCGCAATCGGATGGAGGATGCCTGAGATCCTAGAAGACACACAGACAGACAGAACGGATTTTATATAATGTACAAGCAGAACGCCCCCCACCCCGTCCAATGGATGGTGCTGAGTTGTCAAACATTTAAACCAAATTTTCTCAAAACAACTTGTCCGACCGTCCCATAGGCCTCCCCTTTGAGAAACACTGATTTAACCTAAATTTGAGACACCAGCAAAAGATATAAAGATAGACTTTTTTTCTATTCCAAAGAAAAACGATTTTATTCACACAAATATGCAACTGAAGAGTTTAAAGTACCAGTAAGTACATCGCAACAGCTGATGTACTAGTGCATACAAATGCATGTTCCCACAGCTTTATCAATCGCATTCTCTCCTGGAATCGATTTTTGTAATTTTTTCAAGACTTATACATGCCCTGATATCGTCAGTATCTACATATCAAATTTGAGCGCAATCGGATGGAGGATGCCTGAGATCCTAGAAGACACACAGACAGACAGAACGGATTTTATATAATGTACAAGCAGAACGCCCCCCACCCCGTCCAATGGATGGTGCTGAGTTGTCAAACATTTAAACCAAATTTTCTCAAAACAACTTGTCCGACCGTCCCATAGGCCTCCCCTTTGAGAAACACTGATTTAACCTAAATTTGAGACACCATGCATTTTTCTCAAGTATGTGTAGTATTGATCACAACAGCTGATGTACTTGCGCGTACAAATGCACGTTC
This sequence comes from Octopus sinensis, assembly GCF_006345805.1. Lineage (NCBI taxonomy): Eukaryota > Metazoa > Mollusca > Cephalopoda > Octopoda > Octopodidae > Octopus > Octopus sinensis. Next base: position 5,870,189 of record NC_043023.1, read on the forward strand.
CCACGGCTTTATCGATCGCATTCTCACCTGGAATCGATTTTTGTAATTTTTTCAAGACTTATACATACCCTGATACAGTCGGTGTCTACAAATCAAATTTGAATGCAATCGGATGGAGGATGCCCGAGATCCTAGAAGACACACATACACACACAGACAGACCGGATTTTATATAATAGATATACAGACAAAGGTTAAAATCTACCCCAGTATTTCACTGGTACTATATTTCATTAATCCCAGAAAGATTAAAGTTAATCTTAGTCTTAATCTTCTATTATGACTCTATTGACAACAAGGATGTTTCATAGCAATATAAATCTGCTCTAAATGACCGTACATTCTTTCAGACTTTTAGTTAATCCTTGTTTCATATGCTCTCAGTAGTATAAAGCCTTCCTTTCACAAGTCCCAAATTTTATTGGTACTGAAACACATTGGTAGTGTGTATCACATATGATGCGTGGACCCCAAAATAAAAAGGCGGCGAGCTGGCAGAACCGTTAGCACGCCAAGCGAAATGCGTAGCCGTATTTCGTCTGTCGTTACGTTCTGAGTTCAAATTCCACCAAGGTCGACTTTGCCTTTCATCCTTTCTGGATCGATAAATAAAGTACCAGTTTCCCACTGGGGTCAATGTAATCGACTTAATCCGTTTGTCTGTCCTTGTTTGTCCCCTCTGTGTTTAGCCCCTTGTGGGCAGTAAAGAAATAGGTATTTCATCTGTCTTTACGTTCTGAGTTCAAATTCCGCCGAGGTTGACTTTGCCTTTCATCCTTTCGGGGTCGATAAATAAAGTACCAGTTTCCCACTGGGGTTGATGTAATCGACTTAATCCCTTTGTTCTTGTTTGTCCCCTCTGTGTTTAGCCCCTTGTGGGCAGTAAAGAAATACATATGATGCGGGGACGTCAGAGAAATGTAAATATATTTATATCTGTGTGTGTGCTTGTATTTGTCCCCCTCCATACATCATTTGACAATCAGTGTTGGTTTTTATTCTTTTATTTGTTTGTCATTTGACTGCAGCCATGCTGGAGCAGCACCTTTTTAGTCAAACAAATCAACCCCAGGACTTATTCTTTGTAAGCCTAGTACTTATTCTATTGGACCCTTAGGCTGAACCGCTAAGTTACAGGAACATAAACATACCAACATTGGTTGTCAAGCAATGGTGGTGGGGGGACAAACACAGACACACAAACATATATAAATACGATGGGCTTCTTTGTAAGCCTAGTACTTAGTCTATCGGTCTCTTAGGCTGAACCGCTAAGTTACAGGAACATAAACATACCAACATTGGTTGTCAAGCAATGGTGGTGGGGGGACAAACACAGACACACAAACATATATAAATACGATGGGCTTCTTTCAGTTTCTGTCTACTAAATCCACTCACAGGGCTTCAGTTGGCCCAAGGCTATAGTAGAAGACACTTGCCCAAGGTGCCATGCAGTGGGACTGAACCCAGAACCATGTGGTTGGTAAGCAAGCTACTTACCATGCAGCCACTCCTGTGCCTGTAACTTAGCAGTTCAGCAAAAGGGCCTGATAGACTAAGTATCGGAATTAGAAAGAAAATAAGTCCTGGGTTGATTTGTTTGACTAAACCCCTTTGAGGTAGTGCTCCAGCATGGTTACAGTCCGATAACTGAAACTATAGATTTTAGAAGGAGGATTACAAACTTATCAACAAATTCTGTTTGTTTACTGTACTTTGTTATTTTTTTTCTACTTTGTTTAGTGAATGGATTGAACTTAGGGAAGCTTCGTGATATGGAACCTCAAGTGACAGATGCCTCTTTGACGCAGATCCGACTAACAGGTCTCCGTTCGTCTCAGTTATATCGAGTGTTCATTTGGGCTCGTACCATTATTGGTAAAGGTGACCCTTACTTCATTGACGTCTCAACAATTCAACCAAGTAGTGAGTATTATTTTTGGAAGATTACACACACACACACACACTCGTATACATATATACAACTACACATATTCATATATGTACAGCCACACATATCCAAACACACTCATAAAGTCACACTCATATACATATATACAGCCATACACACTCATACAGCCACACTCATACACATATATAAAGGGAAAGTTTACGAAAATAAACAAAAGACGAAGGCAGGTGGAGTACAAACAAACAAATGTATTAGTATAGTGCTCAGTAATAGAAAAAGTCTTTTACGTTTCAAGCCTACGCTCTTCAGCAGAAAGATACACAGAAAGAAAAAAAGGAGAGAAAAAAAATGCATGTAGGAGCTAACGATCTATCATGGCATCCTGACTTCGGACAGTATATATACATATATACAGCCACTCACACTCGTGTGTGTGTGTGTGTGTATATATATATATAATATATATATATGTACATACACACAGCCTCCCGCACACATTCATAGTCACACTCATATACATATATACAACAACTCACACTCGTGTGTGTATATATATATATATATATATATATATACTTGCGTCAGAAATTAATTAGCACTTCTCAAATTTCTACATTAAATAGGTTAAATCAATTAACCTATGAGCTGTTCAAATGTCTTACGCGATGAGAAAACTTACTATGGTGTGATTTTGGTCCTTGCGAGGCGCTACCTATATCTATTAAACAAAGGAAGATTTGTCTGCATCCGCACTCCAAGTTGTTGTTGCACTGCTATGTCAACATCATAAGGCTGTATACTCTCAAACTGCTCTGCAAACAAAGTTACGTCATCGTTCTGCGCAACAGTGAACTCGCAACAAAGCAATAGTTCGAGATATGGCCACTAGGTGACAGCACATACCTTGAGTGAAGAGCAAATCAAGGGTGCTAATTAATTTCTGACGGTAGTGTATATATATATAGCCTCCCACACACATTGGCACATAAACACACACATACTTATATTACGCTTTGCGAGACCCAAACATTGGCTTTAACTGCAGTGACACCTGGATTTTCTATACCTGTGGAATATCAAGCTTTCTCAAGAATACATACAATTCAAGAGTGAAGATAGCCTCGAGGTTAGGATGAGTGCAGCATTGGAAATATCCTTAGTGGAACTTAAAATTTAAAACAGGAACCAAGTTAAAACACACCTAGCCAGATATTGTTGTAATCAATCAACATCAATGGAAATTGTAGCTGTGATACCAGTGCCTGTGGCACATGAGAGAATCATCCAAATGTGGCCGTTGCCAGTGCTGCCCCGACTGGTTTCCATGCCGGTGGCACGTAAAAAGCACCATCCGATCGTGGCTGTTGCCAACCTCGCCTGGCCTCCGTGCCGATGGCACGTAAAAAGCACCATCCGATCATGGCCATTGCCAGCCTCACCTGGCACCTGTGCCAGTGGCATGTAAAAAGTACCCACTACACTCACGGAGTGGTTGGCGTTAGGAAGGGCATCCAGCCGTAGAATCATTGCCAGATCCGACTGGGCCTGGTGCAGCCTTCTGGCTTCCCAGACCCCTGTTGCACCGTCCAACCCATGCTAGCATGGAAAGCGGATGCTAAACGATGATGATGATGTGTATACAAACGTATACACACACTCATACATATACATATATACGACGGGCTTCTTTCAGTTTCCGTCTACCAAATCCACTCACAAGGCTTTGGTCAACCTGAGGCTATAGCAGAAGACACTTGCCCAAGATGCCACACAGTGGGATTGAACATGGAACCATGTGGTTGGTAAGCAAGCTACTTACCACACAACCACTCCTGTGCCTATATGGCACCAGAACTTTCATCAACCCTGCAAAGATGGAAGGCAAGTTCAACCTCAATGAAATTTGAACTTGGAACATAAAGCTGGGCAAAATGCTGCTGCTGCTGCTAATAATAATAATAATAATAATAATAATACCAACAACAACAATAATAACAACAACAACAATAATAATGATGATAATAACAATAATAATAATAATAATAATAATGATATATTTCAGCCCCAGCTGTACCAACATTTTCCTTTGTCCACATTGACGTCCATTATGTGAACATCTCTTGGCCAGAGAGTCTGAAGACTGACAAGCATGGCAGTGTTTACTATATTGAGTATAGGAAAGAAGGTAAGTTCACACTCAAAGTAACCCCTATTTTATTTCTCTCTACATAGCTCCTATTTAAATATAACTCGTATTTCAACAGAACCCCTACTCACATTCAACACAGTCCCTACACCCACTCAACACAGTACTACATCCACTTAACAGCCCCTTCTCTATTTCAACACAATCCCCTACTCTCACACAACACAGTCCCCTACTCACTCAACACAGTCCCCTACTCACTCAACACAGGCCCCTAGTCTTGCTGAACATAGGCCCTACTCTCACTCAGCACTGGTCCCTATTCATTCAACACAGACCTTTACTCAACACAATCCCCTACCCTCACACAACACAGTCCCCTATTCACTCAACACAGGCCCCTAGTCTTGCTGAACATAGGCCCTACTCTCACTCAGCACTGGTCCCTATTCATTCAACACAGACCCTTACTCAACACAGTCTCCTGAAGTGGAGGCGCAATGGCCCAGTGGTTAGGGCAGCGGACTCGCGGTCGTAGGATCGCGGTTTCGATTCCCAGACCGGGCGTTGTGAGTGTTTATTGAGCGAACGCACCTAAAAGCTCCACGAGGCTCCGGCAGGGGATGGTGGTGATCCCTGCTGTACTCTTTCACCACAACTTTCTCTCACTCTTACTTCCTGTTTCTGTTGTACCTGTATTTCAAAGGGCCGGCCTTGTCACTCTCTGTGTCACGCTGAATATCCCCGAGAACTACATTAAGGGTACACGTGTCTGTGGAGTGCTCAGCCACTTACACGTTAATTTCACAAGCAGGCTGTTCCGTTGATCGGATCAACCGGAACCCTCGTCGTCGTAACTGACGGAGTGCTTCCACACAGTCTCCTGCTCTCACACAACAGTCCCCTACTCACTCAACACAGAACCCCAACTTCCCCTCTATATGGACCCCTACTCTATCCCTACACTTCATGCTACTCCCACTCCCTTTCGTGCTACTCTGACACATTGCTCTCTCATTCTATACTTCCTCCTCCTCTCCTGTTACTCCCACCCTTTCCTCCTACACTTCTCACCTCCTCCTCTCATGTCACTCCTACTCCTGTCAAGTGACTCTCCTCCCTTCATTTACTTCTCTCCCCCTCACTCTACTCTTCCTCCTCCTCTCTTCCAGAATCTTCCGACTGGCAGCAGACGACTGATGAGTCAGTGTTTAGCTGGAAAAATGTGACCAATCTTGAGGCAGGAACTGACTACGAATTCAGACTGGTGGCCACAAATGGAAAGGTGACACAAGCAAGTGACATACAAGTTGTAACTACATATGGACACTGTAAGTACAGTATTTGTAGTAGTAGTATTTGTAGTAGTAGTATTTGTTGTAGTAGTATTTGTTGTAGTAGTAGTGGTGGTGGTGGTAGTAGTAGTAGTATTTGTAGTAGTAGTAGTGGTAGTGGTGGTAGTAGTAGTATTTGTTGTAGTAGTATTTGTTGTAGTAGTAGTGGTGGTGGTGGTAATAGTAGTAGTATTTGTAGTAGTAGTGGTAGTAGTAGTAGTAGTGGTAGTGGTAGTAGTAGTATTTGTAGTAGTAGTAGTAGTGGTGGTAGTAGTGGTGGTGGTGGTGGTAGTAGTAGTATTTGTAGTAGTAGTATTTGTTGTAGTAGTAGTAGTGGTGGTAGTAGTGGTGGTGATGGTAGTAGTAGTATTTGTAGTAGTAGTATTTGTAGTAGTAGTAGTAGTAGTATTTGTTGTTGTAGTAGTAGTGGTAGTAGTATTTGTTGTAGTAGTAGTAGTAGTAGTATTTGTTGTTGTAGTAGTAGTAGTAGTAGTGGTAATAGTATTTGTTGTAGTAGTAGTATTTGTTGTTGTAGTAGTAGTGGTAGTAGTATTTGTTGTAGTAGTAGTAGTGGTAATAGTATTTGTTGTAGTAGTAGTATTTGTTGTAGTAGTAGTAGTATTTGTTGTAGTAGTAGTAGTAGACTACAGTTGTAGAGAGGTTGTGTGCCTCTGGCCAATCGAGTCTGGTGAGTCACCTGTATAGCTAAGAGCTTTATCGGTGCAAAACCAATGGTCACTCTCTGACCAGCCATAACAAACCACCTTCTAAATACACACACACACACTGTGTGTGTGTTTGTGTGTGTGTGTGTGTGTGTGTCTTCCACCACTTGATAACTTGTGTTGCAGTGTTTGCATCCCTGTAACTTAGCAGTTCAGCAAAAATGACTGACGGAATAAGGATCAGTCTGAAAAAGTAAGTACTTCGTTTGATTCAGCATGGCCGCAGTCTAATGACTGATTCAAGTTAAAATACTATACATAGGCGTAGGAGTGGACCTTGGGCAAGTGTCTTCTACTATAGCCTCGGGCCAACCAAAGCCTTGTGAGTGGATTTGGTAGACAGAAACTGAAAGAAGCCGTCATATATATATATATATATGTATGCGTGTGTATATGTTTGTGTGTCTGTGTTTGTCCCCCCAACATTGCTTGACAACCGATGCTGGTGTGTTTACGTCCCCATAACTTAGCAGTTCGGCAAAAGAAACTGATAGCATAAGTACTAGGCTTCCAAAGAATAAGTCCTGGGGTCGATTTGCTCGAGTAAAGGCGGTGCTCTAGCATGGCCACAGTCAAATGACTGAAACAAGTAAAAGAGTATAGGTGCAGGCATGGTTCTGTGGTTAAGAAGCATCTTTCCCAACCACATGGTTCCAGGTTCAGTCCCACAGTGTGGCACCTTGGGGAAGTGTCTTCTACTATAGCCTCAGGCCAACCAAAGCCTTGTGAGTGGATTTGGTAGATGGAAACTGAAAGAATCCCATCATATATGTGTGTGTGTGTGTGTGTGTGTGTGTGTGTATTTGTGTGTTTGTGTTTTTCCTCCTGTCATTGCTTGACAAGCAATGTTGGTGTGTTTATGTCCCATGCAAGTATGGAAAAGCGGCCGTTAAAACAATGGTGATGATGATGTTGATGAAAGCAATGATGATAGTGTTGGTGTTGATGATGATGACAATTACATATCTTTTTTGTCTCCTACCAGATGTGGGCTTTGCAGGAACCAGTGGCTGGTTGTATGGAATGCTGGTGGCGCTACTAATCCTTGTATGTATTGCTATTGCACTGTACGTACTACGGGAGAAGATATCAGAGCGAAGGCGCGAGTCTTACAAAAAGAACATGGGAGGTAAGTTGTGTGAAGTAATCTTGTTTTAAGACAAAAGGAAGTACTCTTGTTGTGGGAAGACCCCGGGAAGTTAGTACCGATATTGATATGCATTGGTAGAGTACTGTACTAGCAAGCTTGATTGGTCTGTTGCGCTGGGGAAACAATTATAAAATTGATTACCTTTGCAAGAGGTTGCGTGAACCCTTAAACTTTATCAAACAGCTACTGGCAGTTTGTCGGTTACGATGACATGGGTTCCTGTTGATTTGATCATGAAAGTAACATGCAAGTGGCTGAGTACTCCACAGACATGCGTACCTTTAATGTAGTTCTCAGGGAGATTCAGCATGACCCAGAATGTGACAAGGCTGGCCCCTTTTGAATTACAGGTACTAATCATTTTTACCAGCTGAGTGAACTGGAGCAACATGAAATAAGGTGTCCTGCTGAAGGACCCAAACCCTTGACCTTACAATCAGGAGCCAACTACTTTGACCCCCAAGCCATGTGCTTTCATAATCCTCTCAGATATATAATATGGAATTTGAACTTCAATCTTTAGTTATTTTGAAAACCTGCAAACTTAAATCATAAAATATATAATCATGCAACTAACCCCTACTCCCTAAAATTACTGGCCTTGTGCCAAAATTTGAAGTCATTATTATTGCTGTTACCTTAATATAAATGTGGGGCCAAGGTGGGCTGGAAGTATAAGGTCTGTGACATCATGCAAACAGTTGAGGGATCTTGCTGGAAGGAGAGGAGCAAGGGAGAAACATGATGAGCATGACCCTTTTTTTTGGCTTCGGGGCTGTCACTTGGGGATGGATGTAGTGACTATGTGAATTTGGGAATTTTCCATTAGGGTCTGGCCAAAGGTTAGGCAAGTAGGACTCCCACAGATACAGCCCAGCTGGAAAGGATCAATGCTACAAGAAACCTGCAATGTAGGTAAATTGTGCTTTTCCCTGCCATAACAAACAATTTGTGAAGTCATGATCAGATCTGTAAAGGTGGCACAGATGGTAAAACACTGAGCAGGAATTAATTTTGTTGATTTCTGATTGAGTTCATATCCTGCCAGTCAGCTTCAACATTGGTCCGCAAGAAATATTTACCATATTCTGTTCTCTAGATTTAAGCTACTCCAACACATCATCTCTTTGTGTTTCAGTACAAATTATATTATGCAAAAGAAATTTATACAGGTCAACGGGTCACAAACTGGGGTACATGAAAACTCATATAATGAGGTGGGCTGAGATGGCAACAAGAACAGTATATGGTGCTTAGTATATAGGATGAGGGGAGAGATTTTGGTACATAAAGCGATATAGAAGGGAAAATCACAAGAGGTAAGTTGTTTAGGATACTGTTGATACTTCTAGTTGGAAAGGAAGTACTTTCATATTCTTAAGATGGAAATATTGGGCTGACCGGAAAGTTCGTGCCGATTTATAGTAGCTTACCTTTCGACTTATTTTAGAACATGGATGAGTCCATAAAATAGGATTTGACTACACCTCCATTTAGAGCACAGTTTAAGCTATCTTTTCGTGGAAGAAGGTTTATGTACCTATAACCTGTGTTAATTCTGTAACCCTTTAAAATGGAAGATAAGAAAGTTCATTTTCGGCACTTGATGCTTTGGGAACCAGACAAAAATTGCTAAAGCTCAACTGGGATGTGTTACTCCACCCTCCATATTCACCAGATATTGCTCCTTCAGATTTCCACTCATTCAGGTCTCTGCAGAATAGTCTTAATGGTAAAAATTTCAATTCCTTGGATGACGTAAAAAAAGATACCATGATGAATTCTTTGCCATGAAACCACCTCAATTCTGGGAAGAGGGTATTTTCAAGTTAAAGGAAAGATGGAGATGCATTGTGCAACAAAATGGTTCATATTTGGTTGATTAAAAATGTAATGGCAAATATTTATTGACCTTTTTCTTTCCTTTAAAAATCGGCATGAACTTTCCAGACAACCCAATAGTAGTTTCATCATATATACTCTTAAGCCGGAGCCTCAACACCAGTTACAGTCTGAAGTAAATTTAAAGCTAGTTTGATTTATGTGCCAAGCTGAAGAATAAGCTCTGGGGTAGGTACGAGGGAAGGCGGTGAACTGGTAGAAACGTTAGCACGCCAGGCGAAATGCTAAGCCGTATTTCGTCTGCCGTTACGTTCTGAGTTCAAATTCCGCCAAGGTCGACTTTGCCTTTCATCCTTTCGGGGTCGATTAAATAAGTACCAGTTACGCACTGGGTCAATGTCATCGACTTAATCCATTTGTCTGTCCTTGTTTGTCCCCTCTGTGTTTAGCCCCTTGTGTAATAAACTAAGTACCAGTTACGCACTGGGGTCGATGTCATCGACTTAATCCGTTTGTCTGTCCTTGTTTGTCCCCTCTGTGTTTAGCCCCTTGTGGGCAGTAAAGAAATAGATAAACTAAGTACCAGTTACACACTGGGGTCGATGTAATTGACTTAATACCTATGTCTGTCCTTGTTTGTCCCCTCTGTGTTTAGCCCCTTGTGGGTAGTAAAGAAATAGGTATGAGGGAAGGTATGATCAAAGATTGTGTTCCAGTGTGACCACTGCTCAAACTAATTATACAATGTAATTATATGAAAATCATCTTTATAATTTATTGTATCATTTATTTATTGTTTTCTCTCTCATAATTCTGTCTTTCTCATTTTCTTCCTGTCACCGTGGCTACCATTCTAACTTCTTCCTTTCTTCGGTTATTTCAATTGATTGTTTTCTTGGACCCTTCATTTGGGGTATCTTCCTCTAAACAACCAAACAAACGATACTCAAATGCATCCCAATTAACTGAATTCAAAAGACGACGAAGTGGAGATATTCACAGCGCGACAAATAAACAGCTTCTACAATTTTGTTGACCGACTGCCCAAGTTGTACGGTAAAAACAGCCACAACCAAACTTTGCACCTGCAACTAGTGCCACACTTCCTCTCCTCCTTCCTCCCTGTATCCTCACTATTAGTACTACTACCACTGTTTCAATGCAATTTTTTTGCTGTAGATGTTTTCTTATTCCAATGTCAACTGATGTTGCACATACATCTACCAGCACCAATGAAAATCTGCAGGTTTTCATTTTTTTAACCCCTTCTCCCATGACCTCTACTACATCAAGGTGCAGCAGTTATTTACACTTGGGGATGGTGATTTTAATTCAGACCTTTCAATGGGTGGGGGGATCAGAAGGTACCCTTTTTTAAAAAATATTACTTACTAGTATTTCAAATAGATAGCCCTTCAAACTGACATTTGCTCCTCAGAGGTTCATTTTTTCCCTTCAAACTGATATTTTGCCCCTTAAATTTACACTAAACTCTTCAATGAGACATTTTGGCCTGCAAGATGACATTTTGCCTTTCAAACTGATATTTTGCCCCTTAACCCTTTAGTGTTCAGATTATTCTATCAAACATAATGCCTGTTGATTCCCATTGATTTGAATTAATCATGCATTATCTCATATCTTCAAGATCTTGATGGTGTAATTACCTAATGTAGAATAACATTGTAGGGTAGGTGTGAGAGCCTGGATCTGGTCAGTTTGAACATAAAACAGATTAGCTATTTTGGCCAGATATGGCCGGTTTAAATACTAAAGGGTTAAACTGATATATACTTTGTAAACTGATATTTATCTTGCTTACCCATGTTTCACCCTCTAAAGTAACATTTGCCCTGCAGACTAAAATCTGCAAAAGAATTTGAATTTTTTCCTGTGGAATGATATTCACCCAGAAACTGATATCCTATCTTGTAAAATGATTGATATCCTATCTTGTAAAATGATTGATATCCTATCTTGTAAAATGATTGATATCCTATCTTGTAAAATGATTGATATCCTATCTTGTAAAATGATTGATATCCTATCTTGTAAAATGATTGATATCCTATCTTGTAAAATGATTGATATCCTATCTTGTAAAATGATTGATATCCTATCTTGTAAAATGATTGATATCCTATCTTGTAAAATGATTGATATCCTATCTTGTAAAATGATTGATATCCTATCTTGTAAAATGATATTCACTAGTAAATTGAAATATGCTCACACAAACTGACATTTTCCCTGGGAACTGATTTTTACCCTAAAAATTTACATTTGTCCTGCAAACTGAAATTTAAAATGGAACAAATAGAATGGGATTTGCTTTGAGCCAATCCTACCAGCAAGAGACCTGTTGTTGGACCAAGAACGAGATGGTTGGACAATATCCATAGTCTTGGAAAGCCACCTGGAAAATGTAATGAGGGTTGTTTCTGATAGGACTCTATGGAGGAGGCACCTAAGGACTCTATCCACATGACCCTTCCAGAAATAGTGGCCAGATAAGATTGAAGGTGGTGAGCTGGCAGAAACGTTAGCTCACCGGGCGATATGCTTTGTGGTATTTCGTCCACTGCTGCATTCTGAGTTCAAATTCTGCTGAGGTCAACTTTGCCTTTCATCCTTTTGGGGTTGATAAATTAAGTACCAGTTACACACTGGGGTCGATGTAATTTACTTAATCCGTTTGTCTGTCCTTGTTTGTCCCCTCTATGTTTAGTCCCTTGTGGGCAATAAAGAAATAAGAAACTGAAAGAAGACCATTGTGTATGTGTATACATTTGTTTTTTGTTCATCTCCCACCACTGCTTCACAGCCAGAGTTGGTTTGTTTACATCCTTGTAACTTAACAGTTCAGCATAAGAGTCTTACAGAATAAGTACAAGGTTTTAAAAATTAAAATAAATACTGGGGTCAATTGTTTTTTGACTAAAAAGCCCTTTAAGGCGGTGCTCCAGCATGGCTGCAATCCAATGACTACAACAAACAAAAGATATAAGAAGATTCCACATAAATAAAATTTTCACTGATAATTTAAATTTTTACTCGAGAAAATGGAATTAAATTTCAATAAAAATTAATTTAATCATGGGAAGTAAAACTAAATTAGTCAGCATAATACCTGGGTATAATACCTTGATTGGTTTCTGGTAGCGGTTCCCTTAATGAGTCTTAAGTACCTTCGTCAAAAGACACTTCATTTAGTATTGCAGCTGCTATTACCTGCCGATGGCATCACCATCATTAACATTAGCATCGTCACCTCGTTATCATCACTGCAACTACCTCCTTCATTCACTTAGATAGACACCGCCACCACCACCACTATTACTACTATCACCACCATACCACCATCATTCACATAAACACCTCTTCCACCACTACTACTACCATTACCACCACCACTGACACCTACTACCATAACTATTGACACACCAATACTAGTATGTGTTTGTGTATGTATATATATATGTATATATATGTTCAAATTCCGCCGAGGTCGACTTTGCCTTTCATCCTTTCGGGGTCGATAAATTAAGTACCAGTCACGCACTGGGGTCAATGTAATCGACTTAATCCCTTCGTCTGTCCTTGTTTGTCCTCTCTATGTTTGTCCCCTTGTGGGCAATAAAGAAATAATATATGTGTGTGTGTATATATATATATATATATATATATATGTTTATATATGTAAGTGTGTGTAATAATATAATATAAACTATAATATGATGTAGGCATGTGGTAAGTAGCTTGCTTACCAACCACATGGTTCCAGGTTCAGTCCCACTGCGTGGCACCTTGTACAAGTGTCTTCTACTATAGCCTCGGGCCAACCAAAGCATTGTAAGTGGATTTGGTAGATGGAAACTGAAAGAAGCCCGTCGTATATATGTATATATATGTATGTGTGTACATATGTTTGTGTGTCTGTGTTTGTTCCCCCCAACATCGCTTGACAACCGATGCTGGTGTGTTTATGTCCCCGTAACTTAGCAGTTTGGCAAAAGAGACCGAGAGAATAAGTACTAGGCTTACAAAGAATAAGTCCTGCGGTCTATTTGCTCAACTAAAGGCGGTGCTCCAGCATGGCCACAGTCAAAGTAAAAGAGCAAAAGAGTACAGAAAGATGTAATGTGTGAGTGAAGAGGTTTGTTGAGATTCCATGTTGCCATGGTACCAGTCATTCATTCCTTACTTTAACATTCCAGGCTCCAAGACTTATATTGAAAATGCCCCAGAATTCCGTGATGATAAGGGTTACGTCAACGATGGGTGAGTAACAGAACTGCTTCTCTTTGTCCTCCGTTTGTTTTGCTATATTTGTCTTGTTCTCTTCATTCATCTGTCTATCTTTGTCTCACTTGATGTGGGTCATTCTCTCATCTACAAACACACACAAACACACACAAACAAACATGTATAAATATCTCTGTATGTCCACATGTTTACCCATATATATATACGTTAGGTTAATTTTTTGGCTCAAAAAGCAAAAAGCAAGGCCATGTAGGGGGACATGGAGTTCCGCCTGGCCCTCGTGCCGGTGGGACATAAAAAGCACCATCCGTTCATGGCCGTTTGCCAGCTCTGTCTGGCACCTGTGCGGGTGGCACGTAAAAAGCACCTACTACACTCTCGGAGTGGTTGGCGTTAGGAAGGGCATCCAGCCGTAGAAACACTGCCAGATTTGACTGGGCCTGATGAAGCCTTCTGGCTTCACAGACCCCAGTAGAACCGTCCAACCCATGCTAGCATGGAAAACGGACGCTAAACGATGATGATGATGATGAGGAGGAGGATGTTCATGCAAAGAGTTCAGGCCATTTCTGGTCAAGAGAGACTTTGAACCTAGCGGTCGTCGGCATCTTCACTATCTCGTCCGACAGCTTATTCCACGGATCCGCAACCCGGACGGAGAAAGCCCCTCTCCTTCGATTGTGATGAAATCGTTGCAGAAGAGCCTTTTGGAGTGACCCCGCAGCCAATGCGCTGGAGCAGGTGTGAAGAACAGCTCTTTCGAGAGGTTACACTTTCCGCTTATGATGTTGTGAGCGAGAATGAGATCACCACGGTGGCGGCGTTTTTCTAGAGAATAAAGGTCGAGCATCTTCAGCCTTTCTTCATATATGTGTGTGTGTGTGTGTATTGATATATATGTAAAGGTACACATATATATTCATTGCTCTATATCTGTGTTTATATATAGGTATGTTTAAACATTGTCATTTGCTATGCTATTAAAAAAACCCTGGATTTTCTTTTATTTAGGGTATATAGAACATGGTTCTCAGTATACTTAGTAACAATAAGCATGTGTGTGTGGCTGTGATAAGAAGCTTGCTCCCTAACCAGTCACACTGGGTGGCACTCAGGGCAAGTGTCTAATATAGCCTCAGGCTGACCAGAGCCTTATGAGTGGTTTGGTTGGTGGAAACTAAAAGAAGCCTGCCATTATATGTGTGTATGTGTCTGTGAGTTTGTCACCCCCATCACTGCTTCACAACCAGTATTAGTGTGTTTACATCCCCTTAACTTAGTGGTTCAGAAGAAGAGACCAATAGAATAAGTACTAGGCTTGAAAAATAAGTCCTGGGGTTCAAGCTGGTGCTCCAACATGGCCACATTCAAATGACTGACACAAATAAAAGAATATATTTATATATTTTTTTTCCTTTATTCTCATAAATATATATGTATGTATGTATGTAATGTATGTATATATAGAAGAAAATGGATGTAATAACAAGGGAAACTTGTCATTTTTGCTGATATGCCTTTAATTTAATTAGATAAAAGAGAAGGTAGCAAAGATGAAGGTAGCATTTATAATCTTTGTTATCTAATTAAATTAAAGGCATACCAGCAAAAACAATGAGTCTCCCCTTGTTATTACATCCATTTTCTTCTCTTGTATAACCTAAACTACAGTCTACCAAGCAAACCACCTGCTACTGTACAATTTTACAAAAGACTGTACCTACCCAGGTAATAACCAGGAGCAACTTTGAATTTAAGTATCCTTTAGAGGTATTAAACTCCTCTAACTGATATTACAAAAAAAACAAAAGACGAAGACAGGTGGTGTTCAAAACAAACAGATGTCTTAGTATAACGCTCAGGAATAGAAAAAGTCTTTTACATTTCGAGCCTATGCTCTTCTACAGAAAGGGACACATAAAAAACAAGGAGAGAAAAACATGTGTGTAGTGGCTAACGATCTATCAAATATATATATATATATATATATATATATATATATATATATAGGGACATCCTATAAATAATGTGGTTTTATTCATTTGCATGAACTAAAAGTCGGAGGAGGACAGGATAATAATAGTAATTATACCTTGTCCTTATTCTTAGTGCAAGTTTTGAAGAGTACAGCTTGATTTTAAGTTTTTTTTTATTTCGAAGCTATAATGCAAGTGACAAAGGAGCATATTTGGCATATTTTGCTTTATGAGTTCAATAAAGGCAAAAATGCAACAGAAAGTGAAAGGTATATTAATACAGTATATGAAAATCAGACAATAAATGTAAGCCAATATCAACTGTGGTTCTAGAAATTCTGAGTGGGAAACTAGTAGATGAGCCTCATCTTGGAAGATCTGTAGAACTCAACAAGGACGTCCTACAAACCCTGGTGGAACAGAATCCCATCGTAATTATTGAGGAATTACCAGAGAAGTTTGGATTTGGTCATTCAAGTACGCATGAGAAGAAAAACAACCATCTTTAGTTTGAAGACGAAAGGTGTTCTATCAGGATAATGCTCAGCCACATTCAGTGAGGATGACAAATCAAAGGCCGGAGCAGTCTGAATGGGAAATGATATCTCACCCACTATATTCGCTGGATATTGCCCCATCTGATTATCATTTATTCCACAATCTTCAAAATCATTTGGACAGGAAAACTACAAATTTTGTAGATGAGATGAGAGAACAGCACTGGAGGAGTATTTTTTGTCACAGACAAGTGAATTTTGGAAGAGAGGCCTTGCAAATCTACCAGATCGATGGAAGAACATTGGAGAAAATGAAGGAAAGTATATTTTAGATTAAAAAAGAACTTTGTCTATCTTAATTTAAAAAATAAAAGTAGTATAAAATCACCACATTATTTATGGGATGGCCCAATATATATATATATATATATATATATATATATATACACACATAAAATGATTTTCATTCATGTACAAGCATAAAGAAATGAAGTTGAAAATGCACTTGGAATTTTTTCAGAAGATTTATTTATATTTACTTCACCAGTTTCACAATTTCATGATTTTCAAAGTAGTGTGAGAAGGAAGGACCTGGAGCTATGCCATATTTGTCTTGACTCAAAGTAGAAACAAAGACAGAATACTTTAGGTCCCTCTGTCTCACTTTTGAATATCATGTAATTGAGAAACTGGTTGAGTAAATATAAACAGATCTTCTTAAAAACTCCAGTTACATGTTCAATTTCATTTACATATACAGTTTTTCATCAGGTATGATGAAGTTAATTCAAACTTGTTTGATATGTATGAATCCAACATCTGTTGAGAAGTATTTTACCACTTCACCCGGTCCCATCATCGACCAACAGCCAAAGGCTGTTTGTAGTTAGAAACAGGGACTGTTGTCTTCATAGTTTGAATTCTAGATTTGGAATAAGATCTGGAAGATCTAATCTTCTCTCAGGAAAAATATGTAGGTTTTTGTCTCACTTAATGCATCATCTTTTTCTTTTTAAGCTGAGGCCATTTAGGGGCATAACCTTGGAAAGTTTAGTCAAGCAGTTTTTGTTTCTGCTACCTATTTTTACATCTGCTACCAATTCTGTTGGTAATTTTTTTTTGTTTTGTTTTGTTTTTGCTAAAGCACTAAATTACAGGAATACAATGTTTTAATGTTAGGGCATCAAACACACACTCACACACACACACAGTAATATACAAGTCTGGTTTTCACGTTTTATTTCCAATGTTTACAATTTTACAATATTGAAATAAACTGGCGCTTTCTATGCATTATACAACTATCAGGGCTGTAATGACAGTCGTCTTCCACAATCTTCCATACACAATCATATGAACTCGGATATCTATCTATCTATCTATCTATCTATCTATCTATCTATCGATTTCTATATCTTTCTATCTATCTAACTATATATATATATATATATATATATATATATTATATTAAATTAAATTAAATTAGAGACAAAACCACTATTAGGCAAATCAAACAATGAAAGACTTAAGCCAATACATAAATTAATTTATATTATTAAATATGTAACAATTATTAAAAAAATATAATTAATATCCACTACGATCGTTTCCTGTCTGCAGTCATCAAATTTTTGAGTCAGTCATTCATCAGGTGGTTTCAAAATTTTTCTTGGCGAGTTTCAAATAAATTAATAAATAAAACATATGCATATATACATACATATGTGTACGTACCTACATCTATATGTATGTATACATGTATATATGGGTACAGGACACCAAAAAAAACGTCGAACACAATGAGAAACGAAAACATAAACACAAAACCAAGGAAATGGACATTTTTCTTAAACAACGAAAAAATAGAGTACAGGACATACAACACAAGGAAAACTCCCCTTCTTCAGCTGCCTCTGTTTCATCTACTCTGCATTATATATATATAACTATATCTATCTATGTACAGGGTGTCCCAAAAAGAGATGTGCTCACTCTTTGACTTCCCAGTACTCATGCATTTTGTGTTCAAGTAGATGTTTATTGATATACATACATCCCTAAAAAGTTAAATTAAATTCAGAAAAATAAATTGTTGTAGAAATGGTTATTTATGGTCATTTAGAATTATTTAAAATAATAAAAAAACAATACATTAATAATCGTCTGTCAAAGAATGAGTACATTTTTTGGGGACACCCTGTATATCTGTCTAACTATATCTTTCTAACTACACACACATACACACACACACAAACACATATATATATATATATATATATATATATATATATATATATATATTTATTATATGGGTGGCTAATTTGCAATTTCATAACCTAGAGGCAGAAATGTATATGTCACTGAAGTGATAAAGGGTACTAATCAGCACCAGTATTGCTAGAAATAACAGTCAAAACAACTCAATAGCCACAGAAAGCACTATCTAATGACTAACAAGGGAGGCAAGCTCCCTACAGCAGCAGACACAGTCAGATTATCAATGATTTCGTATTTTGATGTTTACGCATCTTAATGCTCATCAATGGCTCTCACATCACCTAGGGTATATGAAATCATCATTTAACATTCGTTTTCCATGCTGGCATGGATTGGATGGCCCGACAGGATTTAGAAAGCTGCAGGACTTCGTTGAGTTTCAATATCAGCTTTGGCATGGTTTCTATGGTTGGATGCTTTTCCAAATGTAAACCACTTTACTCATATTACCAACATTAGGAAGGTTGCCAAGTAACTTGAAAGGAAAAAGCAGGAAAAGTAGAGAGAAAAAGCCCCCTTGATTGAGATGTAGGTTGATGGTAGGGGTTAAGAGGGGAAGTTGGCTTAATGCCTGGCATTGGGGGCCAGAGTAAACCCCCAAGGTACAAGAAGGTGAACCTAACATAGCATACAAACAGTGGTTCAGGGGTAATTTCATAAGTGTGTGAGGGAAGAGTGACGGATGCTGGAGAAGGGGTAAGATGAATGTAGTGAGTGATGGACATGGGTGGAGGTACAGTTGATGGGAAATACTAGTACAGACATGGAGGGGGATTGCTCAGCTCATTCATCGATGAAAAGCACAACTATGCACATGAACTGATGTGAATTGCAGGACTTCATGAACACTGACACTTTAAATGTACATTGCAGCCCTGGGGTCCCATTGTATCAGGGCCCTGTCCAATCAACAGTTTTTTTGGAGGCACATGGCTTAGTGGTTCGGGAGTTGGAAAAAAGGCGGCGAGCTGGCAGCAACATTAGCACGCCAGGCGAAATGCGTAACCGTATTTCGTCTGCCGTTACATTCTGAGTTCAAATTCCACCGAGGTCGACTTTGCCTTTCATCCTTTCGAGGTTGATAAATTAAATACCAGTTACATACTGGGGTCGATGTAATCGACTTAATCCGTTCGTCTGTCCTTGTTTGTCCTCTCTGTGTTTAGCCTCTTGTGGGCAATAAAGAAATAGGCTAGGGAGTTGGACCAGGTGATGTGTTGTTGTTCTTGAGCAAAATACTTCATTTCCCACTGCTCCAGTCTGCTAAGCTGGTAAAAAGGAATAATTCTGTAATTAACCAGTGTTTCTCTCATTCAAGGAGGAATGTATATGCTAGAGAAGCCAGGAAACTGGGCCTATGCTGCCCACAGACTGTGGACTAACCAGTTGCTTGAGGCATTAATTGTGGAGGTGCATTATACATACATATACATACACACACACATATATATATACATATATATATATATATATACACATACAGATCAAAAGGGGTACGGACGCCGCTATATATATAGTTATGTATATGTAAAAAAATACAAACTGGGACAAGAACACAAAACATTTAGAAGACGATACAAAAAACACGGACGGGACATTCGAAGCCTTCAATCTTCAGTCAAGAACCGGATCATCCAAGCAATTTCGGCTGATTAATCTTGAGATCGCTCTGATCCGGCCAGTCCCAATGAAGATTGAAGGCTTCGAATGTCCCGTCCGTGTTTTTTGTATCATCTTCTAAATGTTTTGCGTTCTTGTCCCAGTTTGTATTTTTTTACATATACATAACTATATATATAGCGGCGTCCGTACCCCTTTTGATCTGTATGTATATATATATATATATATATATATGTGTGTATATATATATATAAAGTTAATCCAAACAAGAAAACACAGAAAAAAACACAGCAACGCGAGGATGTGGAACAAATATAGTATTATTGGACGCTCAGGAAAGAAGGGAAGAAGGAGGGTTTAACGTTTCGAGCGGAGCTCTTTGTTGGAAACAAAGGAGAAGGAAAGATCCAGAGAAGGGAAGACAGAGGAAAAAAATTTTTTTGCTGGTGGTGCTCAAGAGATCACATATATATACATACATACATACACACATTTAAATACATACACATATATACATACACATATATATACATACACACACACACACATATATATACACACACACACACACACACACACACACACACATACATACATACATACATACATATATATATATATATATATATATATATATATATATATATATATATATATATATATATATACATATATATATATATATATATACACATATATATACATACATACATACAAATTTGACATGTCTGATTCTTTCTTGTCTTGGGATTCACGGTCAAATGGCTGGGTGGAATTGTGTGAAAAATTACACATATGTTGAATGATCTGGTGGTGTTGCTGGGCTTTGTATTTTTTCATAGTTCCCATGGTTACCGAGATAATCTACTATGATAATACTCTTGTGTTTATGAATGAAAAAGGGAGGGGTGATAGATGAATAAGGAAGGAAGGGGTGATGTCATACTTGGTAGTGGGATGATGAAAATTGGATGCTGAAAAAAATAAATCAAACAGCATTTCAACTCTGTGTGAATATATGTGTGTTTATGTAAAAGAGGGGTATGTAAATATGTGTGTGAGTGCGTGCAATGGTAGTGGGATGGTTCATATTTACTTAGTATTTGGGTTTATTTTTTGATTTGGTTGAATCTTGCTTGTTTTTTGGTTCGTCAGTTATTTTTAGCAATTTGACAGAAAAATGTCATTCTAAAATTGTTTTTTAACATAAGCGCGCCCAAACAAGTCGAATGCTTACACAGAGTAGGTTTTACAGCCATATCATCCAAACCGACCAGGTGAAACCAGGCTTAGCTCCTAGTATATATATATATATATATGTATGTATGTATGTATGTATGTATGTATGTATGTATGTATGTATATATGTATGTATGCATGTATGTATGTATGTATGTATGCATGTATATATGTATGTATGCATGTATATATGTATATATACACACACACACACACATACAAGGTGTGGTGAATAGGTTGTTGTATAAATTATGCAAAAATGAAAATATCACTGACATCTCATTTTAACATATATTTCCTAAAATTACATAAAAATATCTTGAAATACTAATCTCCTGAAACTCTTCTGGGCGATCTCCTTGTTTATGGTGGTGAATGCTGCCATAATCCTTGCCTTCAGTTCATCTTTGGTGTTACAAGGAGTTTTGTTGGTCTCTCATTCAATTGCACCTTACACATAATAATTAAGGGGGTTGCAGTCTGGGATGGTAGGTTGCCAGATGTTAGGGATGATGTGGTCACAGAAATTGTCTGACAGCCATGACTGAATTCTCCTGCATGTGTAGCATGGTGCAGAATCCTGTTGCCAGACATAGGGTCTCCCAGCTGCAAAATTTCAGCTAGATCAAATAACTGCAAGTGGGTCAGGGGCATTACTTATTGAACGTCCCTCGTATATATACACACACACATACACTGACCCTCTTTCAGTTTCCGTCTACCAGATCCACTCAGAAGGCTTTGGTCAGTTTGAGGCTGTAGTAGAAAATGCTTACCCAAAGTGCCATACAGTTGGACTGATCCTGGAACCAGGGCTGGCTTTAGGAGGTACAGGGACCAATTGGGAACAATTTTGGTGGGCCCCAGATTCCCAGTCAACTTGCACCAATGTCTATAGACTAATAAAAATATAAAAATCCAGCCATATATACTTTCACATACAAATATTTTACCCAAACATCCCCATAAATACTCCCAAACATTCATATTGACCCCTTACACTAAAAATACAATAAATTTCTTCAAATTCAGTGACTGATCCAATCAGTTTTGGATGAATGGTTTTCTCTTTTGATATCTGATGTCGCTAAAGTATAGAAAGTCTGTTTTCTTTGGGTTTTTTTAAGACCTTGTAGATTTGTTATCACTGATGGTTGATAGATAGAACTTCAAAGAAATTTTTGAAAACAATTAGAAATCAGAAAAATTAGTGTAGTGTTTGTTTATTTTGAAATACTGTGGAATGAATGCTTCTGTTATGAAGGCTGTAGGATATTGAGATATTTTGACTAGTTTCAGCTGTTATTTTTTGGAAGCACTCCGTCGGTTACGACGATGAGGGTTCCGGTTGATCCGATCAACGGAACAGCCTGCTCATGAAATTAACATGTAAGTGGCTGAGCACTCCAGACACGTGTACCCTTAACGCAGTTCTCGGGGATATTCAGCATGACTCAGAGAGTGACAAGGCCGGCCCTTTGAAATACAGGTACAACAGAAACAGGAAGTAAGAGTGAGAGAAATTTGTGGAGAAAGAGTACAGCAGGGATCACCACCATCCCTGCCGGAGCCTCGTGGAGCTTTAGGTGTTTTCGCTCAATAAACACTCACAACGCCCAGTCTGGGAATCGAAACTGCAATCCTACGACCGCGAGTCCGCTACCCTAACCACTGGGCCATTGCGCCTCTACTTCAGCTGTTATATAGTAGCCACTGCTAAAAGTAGATGTCAGATATCTACAATCCACTCTGAAATTTCTCTATATTCAACAAGAGGTATGTACGTGAGCAAATGAACAAGAAAATACAAAACATATTGGATAATGACCTCTGACATTATCCACACGGTCGAGATAGGCTGGAAGATGAAATGTATATGCTAGAAATGTATGTGTACGTTGGTATCTGTGGCTGAATTTATCAGTGGGTATACTCTTTTACTTGTTTCAGTCATTTGACTGCGACCATGCTGGAGCACCGCCTTTAGTCGAGCAAATCAACCCTGCGACTTATTCTTTGTAAGCCCAGTACTTATTTTATCGGTCTCTTTTGCTGAACCGCTAAGTGACGGGGACGTAAAGACACCAGCATCGGTTGTCAAGCGATGTTGGGGGACAAACACAGACACACAAACATATACACACTCATATACATATATATACATATATATGACAGGCTTCTTTCAGTTTCCGTCTACCAAATCCACTCACAAGGCTTTGGTCGGCCCGAGGCTATAGCAGAAGACACTTGCCCAAGATGCCACGCAGTGGAACTGAATCCAGAACCATGTGGTTGGTTAGCAAGCTACTTACCACACAGCCACTCCTGCGCCTATGTATATTTTTTGTCTATAAATTAATGGTGTATATTACTGATGATCGCAAAGCAAATTTTTGCAGAGCGCGAAATCTCAAGATATAGAATTATCCAATATTTTTTGTGTTTTCATGCTCATTCCCTCGTGTTCGTACCTGTGGTTGAATACAAAGAACAAATTTTTGAGTGGATTGTAGGTATTTAACATCTACTTCTAGCATTGGCAATAGTCATTTCTAGTAGCCCCCTTAACTATAATTATATACATAAAAAAATTAATGTTGCCTATACAGTTATTTTTATGTGCATGTTCTCAGCACAAGAAACTATTAGTAACACATAAAAACATATATTGTATCTATTAAATTATATATATATAGATTCTGGCACACATCTACATATGTATGTGTAAGTGTATATGTGCACACACGTCTCTTTCTCTCTCTTATGCACGCCTCTGTCTCTCTCTCATGCATGCCTCTGTCTCTCTCTCTCTCTCTCTCACACACACATGCCTCTGTCTCTCTCTCACACACACACATATACCAACACAATAGTAACACTTGTAGACAAATGCCATTACTGACACTAATATGTCACCATCTCTGCTATCATTGCTGGCACCACCACCACACTACACACACTCACAACCACCACCACACCACCTCTACAATCCTTATCTCTAAACCTGACTCGAACAACTGTTACTGATGGCCGGTGGGGGTTGGTCGTTTGCAGGGGACATCGATACGGAACATCAGTAACTGACAGACTTACAAAAGAGACAAGGTAAGGAACATACCCGACCTCTACTTTCTTCTGACCCTTGTTAACAACCCTTGCTGAAGAGTTTTATTGAGGACCTTTCCTACTGACCCTTTCTGAACACATTTCTTAAGAAACTTTATTAACAAATTTGCTGAAGACCTATAGAAAGGACCTTCATTAAGGGCACTTGTTAAGAATTTTGTTGAATAATATTGGTTAAAGACCTTTAAGGACACTCAATAAAGAACTTTTCCTCTTATTTAGGGTTTATTTCAGGAAACCCTTTTTAAGGATCTGGCTGTGGATCTTTGAGTCAAAAGACCCTTAAGTTGCAGACCATTAAGGATCTGATTGTAGATCCTTATGAAGGATTTTGTTGAGAACCTTTGCTTCAAGATTCTTGTTGAAGTCCCTTATAAAATACATTTGTTAAGGACCCTTGTTTAGGATATTTAAGGACCCTTGTTAAAGACCTTTATTGAGGATCTTTGTTATTGAACCCTTTTCAACAACTCTTGTTGAGGATCCTTGCTAACCCTTATTGAGTAATGTTATGTATAACCCTTAAGGACCATTATTAAGGAGACCCTTGGTAACTTATTGAAGACCCTAATTAGTTTGTAATGTTACAGTAGTAGTTGTTGTTTACTCCAGGTGAGCCCTAATCCAATACACAATTTTCTATTTCATTCCACCCACGACCATCCCTTCTTTCAAGGCATGTATTTAGATACATATCAATGGTTTCCTCTCTAGTCTCAGTAATTAAGGAGACTTGTTGCTGACCCTTTTTAAAGACTCTTGTTAAGGAACATCCCCACCCCTACAGCAAGCTCTATAATCTGAATTTTAACTCAATTGCTACTTAACTTTTAAGGGTTGGTGCTACTGTTACTACTACTACCACTACTGTTACTACTACCACTACTGCTTTTGCTGCTAACGTCATTACTATGCCTGCTACTGCTGCTACACTACATCTATCTTTCCTATTGTTGATGCTACTACTACTACTGCTGCTACTACTACTACTTCTGGTGTTGCTACTACTACTACTGCTGCTTTTTGAGATCTTAGTTGTTTTAGGACACAGGTACACACATACATAGACGGAAACACACACAGGTGTGGCTGTGTGGTAAGAAGCTTACTTCTCAACCACGTGGTTCCAGGTTCAGTCCCACTGTATGGCACCTTGAGCAAATGTTTTTTTACTACAGCCTTGGGCAAACCAAAGCCTTGAGAGTGGATTTGGTAGATGGAAACTGAAAGAAGCCCTTCCTATATGTATATAGGTGCAGGTGTAGCTGTGTGATAAAAAGCTTACTTCACTGTCACATGGTTCCAGGTTCAGTCCCACTGTATGGCACCTTGGGCAAATGTCTTCTATTATAGCCTCAGCCGATCAAATCCTTGTGAATGGATTTGTAGATGGAAACTGAAAGAAGCCTCCCTGTGTGTGTGTGTGTATCCCACCACTGCTTGACAACCAGTATTGACATGTTTACATCCCTGTAACTTAGTAGTTCGGGAAAAGAGACTGATAGAATTAGTACCAAGCTTCACAAAAAATAAGTATTGGGGTTCATTCAACTAAAAGTCTTGAAGGTGGTGCTCCAGCATGACCACAGTCTAGTAAATGAAACAAGTAAAAGAATCATCATCATCATCATCGTTTAACATCCAGATGGTGAAGCACATTCATACACATAGATAAACACACATACACAGATCAAAAAGACTTTCTGCTGTGACCATCTTATTAAACATGCCTGTATATATTTTTATATATAAAATTGAAGTTGTGTGTGTGAGACTCTGTCTCCTCCGATTTAACTTTCTAACTACTCCCACATTTTGCGGTGCAGTTTAACCAAAAGCGGGTATCTTATAGTCGTCATTCATATCGAGCCCTTCTGGGTATTAGTGCGCGTCTATGATGAGTCTACGATTTAAAAAAAAATTTACCATCATTTTTCCGCATTTTTAATGATTTTTGCTCGGGTTATATAAGGGAAGTAACTCTCTAAAATTGCTTATATAGTTATTTCCCTTACAAACCCGAGCAACGCCGGGCGATATTGCTAGTGTGTATATATGTGTGTGTGTGTGCAAAACAGCTTTCAAATGAAAGCAACCAAAGATGGAAAAAGAAAAGGAGGAAGACTGGAAAATACATGGTGCAGAGCATTCATGACCAACATGAATGTGGCAAATATCATATGGATGAAGATAAAACTGCAACCGCCAGAAACCAATGGCATCCTCTTGCTATTCAATGTGTCTGAGCACAGGGGATGCGAGCAGGGATTAGTTATGCTGACACTAATCCATGCTAGCATGGAAAAATAGATACTCTTTTACTCTTTTCAGTCATTTGACTGTGGCCATGCTGGAGCACCACCTTTAGTCGAGCACATTGACCCCGGGACTTATTCTTTGTAAGCCTATTACTTATTTTATCCGTCTCTTTTGTCAAACCGATAAGTGACGGGGACGTAAACACACCAGCATTGGTTGTCAAGCGATGATGGGGGGACAAACACAGACAGACAAACACATACACACACACACATACATATATATATATATATATATATATATATATGTATATATATATATACATACATATACACGATGGGCTTCTTTCAGTTTCCGTCTACGAAATCTACTCACAAGGCTTTGGTTGGCCCAAGGCTATAGTAGAAGACACTTGCCCAAGGTGCCACATAGTGCGACTGAACCCAGAACCATGTAGTTCATAAGCAAGCTACTTACCACACAGCCACTCCTACACCTATGCATGCATAGGAATAGGATGTAAAGCAAATGCATATGTACATGCATTGTTGCTTGCATGGTGTATTGTAAAAAGCTTGCTTCCCAACCACATGGTTTTGCGTTCACTCCGACTGCATTGCACCTTGGGCAAGTGTCTTCTTCTGTAACCTGGGGCTGACCCAAGCCTTGAATGGATTTGGTAAGCAGAAACTGAAAGAAGCTCACCGTGCGTGTGTTTGTGTCTGTGTTTGTCCCCCCCCCACTGCTTGACAATAAGTGTTGGTGTGTTTAAGTTCCTGTGAGTTAATGGTTTGGCAAAAGAGACCAATAGAACAGGTACCAGCCTTTAAGAAAATGCAAGTACAGTGATTGAATCATTCAACTAAGAATTCTTCAAGGCAGTGCCCCAGCATGGCCGCAGACTAATGACTAAAATGAGTAAAAGATGAAAGCTACACACACACATACACACACACACACACACACACACATACCCATACATATACATCCATACATAAATACATCCATACATACATACATATTATGGCTGCCCCCTCGTTATCAAGTATGGCCATTGCACGAAGCTTAACTGTTACTGGTGCTGTGATCGAATGTGACTTTTTAGCCCAGCTAAAGATCTACAATGTCTTGTACAAAATTGGCAACTAATACCTTTACTGGTAAAAAGCCGGCTGTAGTTGTAACTGGGCTTCACGTACCTTTGCATGTCGTTTGAGTCCTCCTGCCGAATTACACTCTCTTCCACATGCCTGACAGATATGATTAGTATGGTGTGTTACACCACCACCAGTGGCCAGATTGTCACTCATCTGTCACATACATGCATACATATATGCATGCACATATGTTAAAGGTACAGGCATGGCTGTGTGATTAAGAAATTTGCGTTGCTACCATGTGATTTTAGGTTAAGTCTCACTGTACAACACCTTAATCAAGTGTCTTCTGTAGCCCCAGGGTAATCAATGCTTTGGTGCTTTCTGAGTGAAGTTGGAAAATAGAAACTCTGGGAGTCCATCATATGTATGTGTTAAAGATTGTAGTAGCATGAAACTTAAGTCATATATATATATATATATATATATATATATATATACTCAAAATAAGCAACAAGAATGGTAATTTGGTACGATTGTTTCGCACTACATCATTTTATTAAATGTTGTAAGTATTACAACAGATTTAAGATGCTGAGTGCTCATCAGCCAATTAAATAGGTTTTCCATTGATATAAAAGCTTTCAAATCAAGTGGCAACATTATAGAGAAGGTAGATATACAGACAAAGATGTAGATTTAAATTTTAAGAACATTTGAGGTAGTGGAGTCCATCAACTGACTGACCAAGATATGGCTGTATCTAACTGCTATAAGGTTAGAAGTAATAAAGATTTTTTAGTTGTAGGAATGGGGTAAAGGAGTTTCAGAATACTATAAAAGGAATTCAAGTTGAAGAGAGTAGTTGCCACTAACAAAATGCCAATTACTGCTATTTGGCGAGAGAAACTAGGTCAATGTCAAATGGTCATTAATCCCCTTTACAGAGAGTAGGATTAGAATCTAAATTTTTGCTGAACTTATATATATATATTATATTAAATTAGAGACAAAACCACTATTAGGCAAATCAAACAATGAAAGACTTAAGCCAATACATAAATTAATTTATATTATTTAAATATATTTTTTTAATAATTGTTACATTTCTAAATAATATAAATTAATTTATGTATTGGCTTAAGTCTTTCATTGTTTGATTTGCCTAATAGTGGTTTTGTCTCTAATTTAATATGATATAATATTTTACTATAAAATTGGATTCAATCCTAAATCTGATTTTTCCCTGTAAGTTTGGATTTATTCCCTAATATTTATTATTATTATATATATATATATATACAGGATTTGCAAGATAATTCCATTTATTGCAAATAGAGTTATGATTTTTTGTATGACTTTTGTCAATGTCATAATTTTTTCCTTTTGACATTTGATAGCCATTACTTTTAGCTTAGTTTAGAAGCAAATTGCACATAATTTTGTTTACAGCTGTTAGTTCAGTGTCAATTTAACATGGAGTGCAAAAACAAATATTTTCGCCATATTTTGCTTTTTCATTTCTGTAAAGGCAAGAAAGTTGCTGAGGCTCACAAAGGGATATGTGAAGTTTTGGGTGCTGATTGCTTAACAGAATGCACATGTCAGAAATGGTTTAAAAAATTCCATTCTGGAGATTTTTCACTCAAAGATGACCAACATTCTGGTCTACCTACTGAAGTTGATGATGACCGAATCAAAGCCATAATTGAATCTGATTGTCATATAACCGTGCAAGAGATTGCCGAGGCCTTAAATGTGTCACACACAACAATTGAAAATCACTTAAAATGTCTTGGATTTATTAAGAAGCTTGATATTTTGGTTCCACATAAATTCAAAGAGATTCACTTAACACAACAAATCAATATTTGTGATATGCATCTCAAACGCAATGAAATCAACTGAAACAAGTAAACGAATATTTAATGAATTGGTCTGTATGTCTGGGTTTAACAAATAAAGAGTACGCCATTTAACGAGAGTAAATATTCTTTTTCATGACCACCTCACATGTATGGCCCACGCTACTAAAAGTTTCACACAAAAGAGACTGAAATAATAACGTTCATGGGTTCCATGTGCGTAAAACTTTTAGTGGCATGGGCCATACATGAGAGGTGGTCATGAAAAACTATATATATAATAATAAATATTAGGGAATAAATCCAAATTTACAGGGAAAAGTCAGATTTAGGATTGAATCCAATTTTATAGTAAAATATTATATTATATTAAATTAGAGACAAAACCACTATTATGCAAATCAAACAAAGAAAGACTTAAGCCAATACATAAAATAATTTATATAAATTTAGAAATTTAACAATTATAAATAACCACTACGATCGTTTCATGTCTTATTTCAGCACATCTTTGAGACATTTCAAAACCTTCTTGGCGAGTTTTAAACTATCAGTTTAAAACTCGCCAAGGTTTTGAAACCACCTGAAGAATGTCTCAAAGATGTGCTGAAATAAGACATGAAACGATCGTAGTGGTTATTTATAATTGTTAAATTTCTAAATTTATATAAATTATTTTATGTATTGGCTTAAGTCTTTCTTTGTTTGATTTGCATAATAGTGGTTTTGTCTCTAATTTAATATGATATATATATATATATATATATATATATATATATATATAAAATCCAAAATCAAAATCAAAATCGATCAACATCAATGGAAATTGCAGCTGTGATACCAGTGCCGGTGGTACGTAAGAGAACCATCCGAACGTGGCTGTCGCCAGCACCACCCCAACTGGCCTCATGCCGGTGGCACGTAAAAAGTGCCATCTGATCGTGGCCATTTGCCAGCCTCATCTGGCACCTGTGCCAGTGGCATGTAAAAAGCACTCACTACACTCACGGAGTGGTTGGCGTTAGGAAGGGCATCCAGCCGTAGAAACATTGCCAGATCAGACTGGGCCTGGTGCAGCCTTCTGGCTTCCCAGATCCCAGTTGAACCGTCCAACCCATGCTAGCATGGAGAACGGACGCTAAACGATGATGATGATGATGATATTGTTTTATGTTTTTACTTGTTTCAGTCATTAGACTGCAGCCATACCAAGGCACCACCTTCAAGGATTTTTAGTCAAATGAATCAACTCCAGTACTTAGTTTTTTTTATTAAGACTGTTATTTATTATATCAGTCTCTTTTGCCGAGTTGCTAAGTTACAGGGATGTAAACACACCAGCTCTGCTTGTCAAGCAGTGGTGGGAGGGACAAACACAAAGATATGCACACTCACACATACATATACATGACAAGCTTCTTTCAGTTTCCATCTACCGATCCATTCACAAGGATTTGGTCAGCCTGAGGCTATAGTAGAAGAGACTTGCTCAAGGTGTCACACAGTGAGACTGAACCTGGAACCATGTGGTTGGGAAGCAAGCATCTTACCACACAACCACACCTGCACCCATGTATGTTGATGCACATTTAAACAGGTGTATATGAGTGACTTGTCAGAAGCCTTACTAAGGAAAAGAAAATCCTATGGACACAGGGAGAGGGTTTCAAACCTCAAAATCAGTTTGTGGGTGGCTACTCTATATTTTCACTGTTGGTGTTTGGGGCTATTATATCGCTTTTGTTAATGTTAGTGTTAATAATAATAATAATAATAATAATAATTGTGTACAGTGCTCAGGTGCACTACAACTCATCTAAAGTGTATATATAATCAGGTGTAGTTTCGGCGGATTTCGGAAAGCATGAGGGCCTTAAAAGATGCAGTGTCATGGCAGTCAACAACTGACGCAGGCAGTTTATTCCATGCTTCAGCAACTCTGAGCGTGAAAAAATGTTTCCGAAAGTCATGGGAGCTGTATTGTTTTCTGACTTTGTAGGCATGTCCACGTGTGTTAGACACATGGAGATCAAAAAGGTGTTCAGTGTTGTTGTTGGTGAGGTGGTTGATAACTTTGTGGGTGTTTACCAAGTCCGTCGCCAAACGCCGGAGCTTCAGTGAATCCATGCCCAGGGAAACAAGGCGCTCAGAATATGGTAGGTGTCTGATGGAGGGTATGCGTTTGGTTGCACGTCTCTGGACAGATTCCAGGAGGTCAATGTTCTGTGCAAGATAGGGGTTCCAAACTGATGATGCGAATTCCAAGTGTGGTCGTACCATAGCTGTATACAGTTTTAAATAGATGGCTGGAGAGCGGCTAACAAAAGACCTGCTGAGTGATGCCAAGACACCCTCGGCCTTCCTGACAATCTTAGAGATATGCTTTGACCAACGCAAATCACTGCTGACAGTGATGCCTAGGTCACGCTCGCAAGAGGATTTCTTGATATCAGTGTTGTGGAGGGAGTATGTGAACGCAGGGTTTTTTCTCCCAAAATGCATGGTGGTACACTTGTCCACAGCCAGTTTCAGTTGCCAGTCTGTGATCCATTGCTGCATTGTGTCTAGGTCTGATTGCAGGAAAGAGTTGTAGACATCAGGATCTGTCCTCTTGATTTCAAGGTACAGCTTGATGTCGTCTGCATATTTCAATACTGTGGCATTCTTTAAATTGGCATCTATGTCGTTAATGTATGCCACAAACAAGAGGGGACCAAGGACAGATCCCTGTGGTACACCCGATGACATCTCATATGGTGTAGAGTGCTGTCCTAGAACTGTGACTACCTCCTTTCGGCTGAGGATGAAGGATTTCAACCAGTTAAAAAGGTCATCCCCCACACCCATTGCAGAGAGTTTCACCATAAGCCTTTTGTGTGGCACAGAGTTGAAAGCCTTAGCAAAGTCAAGGTAGACAACATCCACCCATGAGCCACTGTCAGTAATCTGAGTAATGTCCTCAAGGAACTCGACAAGCTGGTCACTGCAGCTGGAGTTAGGGACAAATCCATATTGTGAGGGTCGGATGAGACTGTGAGAGCTCCAGAAGTTCCAGAGTGTTTCTCTGACACACGATTCCATCAGTTTTGCAATACAGCTAGTGAGACTGACTGGGCGATAGTTGACAGGTGATGTGCGGTCGCCCTTTTTGAACAGAGGAATGACACTGGCAGTTTTCCACTGCTCCGGAGTAGCACCATTGTTGAGACAGTACTGGAAGAAAATAGAAAGCTGGTGTAAAAGGAAGTGCCTGCCACGTTTGAGAAGCAGGTATGTAACTCCATCGAGACCAGGGGAGGCATAGTTGCGCTTATTTTGAAGGTGACGTCGCAGCATTGCAGGTGTAAATTCCATAGTTGTTATGGAGTTTGCTGTTAGTGATGGTGAAGATGGTACATTTTGACTTTCAACAGTGAATATGTTTGCATAGCACTCGGCAATGAGTTCTGCGCATTCCTTGGGGTCGTCAGTGATCTGGTTTGTGTGAGGGTTGCGAAGAGGGCCCACTGGAGAGTGAGGTCTCTGCTTTGAGTGCACATATTTCCAGAAAACCTTGCTGTCAGGATTGGCTGCTATGCACTGTTCAAATTCAAGCACTGCTTTTTTTGTCACTTGCTTGAGATGGTTGGAGGATTTATTCCGCTTCTTCCTGTTGGTGTCTGATTTATGCAACTTGTATTCCCGTTCAGCAGTCCGACGTTCCTTCCTGGCAAGTCGGACCGCTGAAGTTTCCCAAATTGCCCTTTTGGGGCGGTTCTTCTTTTTTTGTTTACGTGGCACTGATGCTGCACATGCTGCCCATATTGAGTCCAGGATACTCTGGAGTATAGTATTCACATCTCCAGAGTTGTAGAATTCACGCCAGTTTGGGTGCTGTAGTTCAGTGTGGTACAGGTTCCAATCTGCTCTCTTCCAATCGAAGGAAGCAGATTGGAGATGGTTCAGGTTTTTGTTGCCCGCAAGAGCCAGATTGGCGATGATCATAGCATGATCAGAGTCACCTAGAGGTTCCTCCGTAGTGCAATTGATAACCGCTTCAGGAGTTGTGGTGAAGAGCAGGTCCAAGGTGTTGTCGCCTCTTGTTGGAGAGGTGACTACTTGTGACCAGTTTGAGTCCAGCACAAGCTCAACAAAATCGTTTGCACTCTGTGGCCAATGGAAGGTCTCCCAATCGAACTCAGGATGATTGAAATCGCCTGCAATAAACACATAAGTGGCTGTTTTCCTGGCAGCAGCTTGGAGGACATTGCAAAGCTGTGTGTCCCGATGGTAACTTGGGGGACGATAAACAACGCCAAGCAGGAGTGTTGACATGGTCATACGCACGTCACAGAAAAAAAACTTCTTCTTGTGATTCGTTCAAATCGGCACAAGGAATTACCAAAAAATTTGAACGAACGTAGACCATCACACCACCACCACGGGGGTTAGTGCGGTCCTTACGGAAGAGGTTGTACCCCGTAATGTTGAAAACCCCATCACAGAGTAAGGAATGCGCCCATGTTTCCGTGACAGTGATGAAGTCAGGGTCAACACTTCTGACGTAGGCGTTGAACAAATGTATTTTGTTGCATAAACTGCGAGCATTTAAGGACAACAATTTGTACCCTGCTCGCAGTTTATGATGGTGTGTAGAGGATGGCAGGTTGTTCTGGCTTAGTTTCCCTGAGTTGCTGTAGTCTTTTTAGTTATTGTGGGTAGAGTGTTGTTGTTGTTGGTGATGGTGACGGTGGTGGTGACTGTTGTAGTTGGAGGTGGTGGGTGCTGTGGTGATTATTGCAGTGGTTATTGTAGAACATTGTTGCAATGTGTATATTATGTGTGATGGTGTACGGTAGTATGTATGCATGTGTATATATGTATATTTATATATCTCTCTCTCTATCTGTTCAGTTGAAGTCGACTCTCGGTCACTCGTTGGATCAGTGTCCTCCAGTCAGTTCTATCCTGGGCCGCTTCCTTCAGACTGGCCATGACCATTCCGGTATCACTCCTGATGGTGTGAAGCCATATATTTATAATAGAAATATTAAAATTACTAAGTCTCTCTAAAGGAGATTACAGCAGCGTTACTGGAAATTAATAGTTATCAAATAGCTAGCTTGAGGCGGTGGCCTCTTGGAGCTAATCAGTGACAGCTTTAGTCTTATATTTATAAGACTGCCATATAAATATGGCGATAACTATTAATTTACATATATATATATATATATATATATATTTATATATATACATATATGTATTATCACTCAGTTGTTCATAAGTCCACAAAAACCTACACTCTAAAACATTTTTTGGGCAGTAGTGTTTTGTGTAGTCCTTGATTATGGCCAGTCAGAAAGTGACCATAGGTTTCATGTCTGTTATCACTCTTAGTCCAAGCAAAATAAGCTGCTCATCAGATATGCTGACCAGAGGCACTTAACCTCTAAACTTACGGTGGTGAGAATACAGTCTTGGTCAGCAAGGTAGTGAAAAGAAAAACACTGAGATGAAATTTAATGTGAAAATCCCTTCCGGGATAGACACAGACCTCTCCCTTTGAACAGGTCCACTTGTCTCTTTCAAAGGGAGATAAATCCATCTCTCCCAGTAACGGTTTTTACTCTTTATTCTTTTACTTGTTTCAGTCATTTGACTGCGGCCATGCTGGAGCACCGCCTTTAATCGAGCAACTCGATCCCGGGACTTATTCTTTTGTAAGCCCAGTACTTATTCTATCGGTCTCTTTTGACGAACCGCTAAGTAACGGGGGCATAAACACACCAGCATCAGTTGTCAAGCAATGCTAGGGGACAAACACAAACACGCATATATATATATATATATATATATATATATATATATATATATATATACATATACATATACATATATACGACGAGCTTCTTTCAGTTTCCGTCTACCAAATCCACTCACAAGGCTTTGGTCGGCCCGAGGCTATAGTAGAAGACACTTGCCCAAGGTGCCACACCATGGGACTGAACCCGGAACCTGTGGTTGGTTTTTGCTAAGAATTTTTTTTTTCACAACCTGTATTCACAACCTTGTGCCTCCTGCCAGTGGGTCTGATGAGTCACCTATATTGCTAGGAGCAATAACAGATGTAAAATCAATAATCACTTACTGATCAGCCATAACCAACTACATAATATAAATATAAATCTATAGTTAGATATATTTAATGAGAATATTATATACAGAATTTATATTGAGTGCTCAATTGTATCAAAGTATTTATACTATTAAAGTATTTATGTATTTGATACGAGCAATTATAAATATTTTATAATATACTATTATTAATATCAGGAAATCAATATTAGAAAATTCTTCAGAAAGATATATACGTGTGTAAATTAATTGTTGTATTAAAAATATAAATATATGTAAATATGTATAAGTATGAATATGTGATTATAAATATGACGGTTTAAAAGTTTTGAATTAAGTTTTTAAAGCATCTTAACGATCGTTTCACTGAAGTGCTGTCCCTACAATAGAATCCTATATTGATAAGCATTTATAGACAACTCTTCTGCTCTTCAGAGATATAAAATTTGAATTTTGTAAAATATATCAAATGGTAGTTTTTTAAAAATATGAAGTAATACTATAAAATGGTGTTTGTTTGAAATATAAATTAAAAATTACTGCTTTTGATTTTAGTAAATACACTTTAGTATGAGAGTATTTAAATCCATATATGCTTCCTTGGTTAGTCTTCTGTAATAATCCATAATAGTTATGTGTAAAATCAATTATATTGTCTTGTATTCCAAATTAGACTTAGATAATATAGAATAATGGAATCCTATACTGATAAGCATTTATAGATAACTCTTCTGCTCTTCAGTAATATCAAATGTGAAACTTGTATAATTCAGCAAATGGTAGTTTTTTTTTTTAATTATGAAGTAATATATCTCTGAAGAGCAGAAGAGTTGTCTATAAATGCTTATCAATATAGGATTCTATTGTAGGGACAGCACTTCTGTGAAACGATCGTAAGATACTTTAAAAACTTAATTCAAAACTTTTAAACTGTCATATATATTATTATATATTTATATTTATACATATTTACAAATATTTTTTATTTGTATTTATATTCTTAATACAACAATTATTCTACACACGTATATATCTTTCTGAAGAATTTTCTATATTGATTTCCTGATATTAATAATAATATATTATAAAATATTTATATATATATATATATATATATATATATATATATTATATTAATTAGAGACAAAACCACTATTAGGCAAATCAATATTTGCCTAATAGTGGTTTTGTCTCTAATTTAATATATTTTACTATATAATTGGATTCAATCCTAAATCTGATTTTTCCCTGTAAGTTTGGATTTATTCCCTAATATTTATTATATATATATATATATATATATATATATATATATATATATATATATATATATATATATACACACACACATATACAAACAAGTGAGTGGACAAATGAAAGAAGGTCACTCAACCAATTTATTGGGAGTTACACATATGAATCAAAACAGTTTAATTCAAATTTATTGGTAGTCTGGAGTTTCAAGCATGATGCTAGTCATCAGTCATTTTGAATTTGAATACAAAATGGCTGACAACTAGCATCATGCTTGAAACTCAAGAGTACCAATGAATTTGAATCAAACTGTTTTGATTCATTATATATATATATATATATATAATATATATATGATAGTAGGGAATATAATTCAAAAAATTACAGGGAAAAATTCAATTTAACAATTTTAAATCAAATTTCACAATATATAATATATGTATATAATTTAGAGAAAAACCTCTATTAAACAATTCAATAATGAAAGATGTTATTCACACCATATAGAAAACATATACTATAAAAAAAAATGATTTTAAAAATCAATAAATACAGTAAATACTTTATTGATTTTTAGAATAAGTTTTTTTTTATAGTATATGCTTTCTATATGGTGTGAATAACATCTTTCTTTATTGAATTGTTTAATAGTGGTTTTTCTCTCAATTATATACATACATACATACATATATCACTGTGACC
Source organism: Octopus sinensis (assembly GCF_006345805.1). Classification (NCBI taxonomy): domain Eukaryota; kingdom Metazoa; phylum Mollusca; class Cephalopoda; order Octopoda; family Octopodidae; genus Octopus; species Octopus sinensis. The sequence continues at coordinate 5,907,593 of NC_043023.1, forward strand.
GACCAGGCTATCAGATGTTGATTCACATCGCTGGTCACAATGCGCTTCGCAGTGTTTTAGCCTTCAAATGACACCACCCCACTGGGTGAAGCGAGCAGGCCAACAGAGGAAAGAGTGAGAGAAAGTTGTGATGAAAGAGTACAGCAGGGATCACCACCATCCCCTGCCAGAGCCTCGTGGAGCTTTAGGTGTTTTCGCTCAATAAACACTCACAACGGCCGGTCTGGGAATCGAAACCGCAATCCTACAACCGCGAGTCCGCTGCCCTAACCACTGGGCCATTGCGCCTCCACACACACACACACACACACATATATATATATATATAATATATATATATATATATATATATATATATATATATATATATATATATATATGTTTAAATAATGAGGGAGATAAATTGAATATTAATTTAATTAATATCAATTTAAAACCAGTAGCCTAGCATACAAAAATCTGAAAAATCAGAGAAAATTCTAATACATGTGTATATTTGGAGGGCAAAACCACTAGGTGGTCGGCCGTATGCTAGAAGTAAATCACCTACGATCAAACTACAAAGAAAAGAATGTTCTCTAGAGGAAAATTCAGCGGACAACAGAACGAAATGCGGGCAAGACAGATGAAGATTAAATAAAAAAGCCAGAATGACTCACAGACCGGCATTCCTCTAGAGAACATTCCTTTCTTTGTAGTTTGATTATAGGTTATCTACTTCTAGCATACGGCCGACCACCTAGTGGTTTTGCCCTTCAAATATACACACACACACACATATATATATATATATATATATATATATATATATATATATATAATGTAATAAATAAATATGCATACATACAAACATATATGTACGTACCGACATCTACATGTATATATACATGCATATATAAATATATATACGTACAGGACATCACAGGAAGACGTCCTGTACGTATATATATTTATATATGCATTTATATATACATGTCGATGTCGGTACGTACATATATGTTTGTATGTATGCATTTATTTTATTTATTACACTATTGTCTGACAGCGCTTCGCGTCGAGTTCGTTTGAATTTTCGATTTTTCGAATTCTCACTTCGTTCCGTCTCTTCCTCCTTGTCCGTTTTTACAGTTTATATGTATGTATATATATATATATATATATATATATATATATATATAAATACTGGATATTATGTGTTTGTTGATGAAAAATGTTTTAGCTGTGACCATTCCATGTTTTCCCATGTGATTGTTCTTCCTTTTCTTCTCTTTTTGAAGGAGATATTGCTATTATTTCAAGCATGTCAAGCAGCCACGTGGAAGTTGTCTTGTTAGATCATAGTCTTTCATTGACACTGCTGTTGTTGTTGTTGTTGTTATTGATGATGATAATGATGATGATGATGTTGTTTTTTTCTTTCAGTCATGATGACAGTAGCATCCACAAGAGCCGCAGCAACATGAGTGTGACAGACGGGGCACCAAGTCCCGGCAAGGATCAGTACCTTCCACCCAGGTACGAGGACCAACCCTACAGCCAAACCTACGACCCCAACTACGATGATTATCGTCACCCTAATTATGAGAACTACAGCTCTGACCCTGCAGAGAACATCAAAGGAGACCAATACTATGGTGACGGTGCCGAGGGTTACTACCCTGAGGGCACTGAAGGTTACTATGGGGACGGTTACAATGCTGAAGGTTACAATGCTGAAGGTTACTATGATGATGGTTACTATGGTAACGATTACTATGGGGATGACTCCAATAACTATGGTACTTATGATGATGGTGCCTATGAGGATTACCAGCGCAAACGGCAGAGTGGCCTCTCCAATACTGGGGCCAATGATGTCCCCCTTAAGTTTACAAGTTCTAGTATGAATGATGATAAGAAAGACGATGGCTCTGGAGGGACAGGACATAATGCAATGACCACTTTTGTTTAAACATCAGGGGTGGAGAGCATCAGTGGTGGAGAATATTAATGTGCCTTGAGGGGGTGAGTAATCAGTGTGGCAAATAGCACCCTCATGTCTTACTCCACACTCCCCAGCCCAATTGTCCCTTTATGTCCCTTTGCCCTCATCTGCTATTTTCTAATTACCCCTTCTCTTTCCCACCACCATCTAAGTCTCTCTTTCTTTTTTTACCTCAATCTCTGTGCACACACACACACACACACACACACACACACACACGCACGCACACACACACACACACACACACACACACACACACACACATACGTACTTCAACGCAATCATCTGCACACATGCATATGACCCTGTGGTTAGGGTACTGCACTCACAATTTAGCAATCATGATTTCAATTCCTAGACAAGGCGGTGCATTGCTTTTTGAGCAAAACACTTCATCTCTGATCTGTGTGCCTTGAGAGGATGAGTGGGCAGCCCAACTTTCCCTTAACATCCCCTTGCTTTCATCTGATCTTTTCTAAATACCCTTCCCTTTGTAGGTGGGCAGCCCAAATTTCCTTTAACATCCCCTTGCTTTCATCTGATCTTTTCTAAATACCCTTCCCTTGTGAGTGGGCAGCCCAAATTTCCCTTAACATCCCCTTGCTTTCATCTGATCTTTTCTAAATATCCCTCCCTTTCTCACCACCATCCAAGTCTCACTTTCTTTTATATCTCTATCTGTGCACAAACATCCAGACACACACACACATACATACATAAACACAATCATATGCATATGCACACACATGTAATATACAGTTCAGGCGGCGAGCTGGCAGAAACGTTAGCGTGCCGGGTGAAATGCTTAGCGGTATTTCGTGTGTCGTTACGTTCTGAGTTCAAATTCCGCCGAGGTCGACTTTGCCTTTCATCCTTTCGGGGTCGATAAATAAAGTACCAGTTTCGCACTGGGGTCGATGTAATCGACTTAATCCCTTTGTCTGTTCTTGTTTGTCCCCTCTAATATTTAGCCCCTTGTGAGCAGCAAAGAAATATATAGTTCAGAAATGAGGTCCAGAGATTCTCCATACGGGAAGACAGTAGTACCCAAAAGGTTCTAACTTAGACTCTATTGTCTTTTGAAGGGATCATTCCACAAGGTAAAGAAAGGCTATAAGAGGGATCAAATTGAGGGGACATAAAGGCAATTATATGGATAAACAAATTAGACTCATCAGATCTCTTACTCTTTTACTTGTTTGTCATTTGACTGTGGCCATGCTGGAGCACCGCATTTAGTCAAGCAAATCGACCCCAGGACTTATTTTTTTGTAAGCCTATGACTTATTCTATCAGTCTCTTTTGCCGAACAGCTAAGTTATGGGGACGTAAACACCAGCATTGGTTGTCAAGCGATGTTGTGGGGAACAAACACAAACACACAAACACATACACGCACATACATACACTTGTACATACATATATATATACATATATATATATATATGTATATATATATATATATATACATGGTGGGCTTCTTTCAGTTTCCGTCTACCAAATACTCTCACAAAGCTTTGGTCGGCCTGAGGCTATAGTAGAAGACACTTGCAGAAGGTGCCACGCTGTGGGACTGAACCCGGAACTATGAGGTTCATTAGCAAGCTACATACCACACAGCCACTCCAACGCCTATATCAAATACATCAGAAACAAAATATGTATATATGTTTACATGCCAAATGAGAGAAATCCAGAGGTGGAAACCTTTAGATGAATTTTTATGCATAAACTAGCAGTATCGCCCGGCGTTGCTCGGGTTTGTAAGGGAAATAACTATAAAGCATTTTTAGAGAGTTATAGCCAAGAAATAGCAAAAAAAATGCATTAAAAATGGAAAAAATATGATGGTAAATTTTTTTTTAAATCGTAGACTCATCGTAGACATTTTTAGAGAGTTACTTCCCTTATATAAACCGAGCGAAAATGCATTAAAAATACGGAAAAATGATGGTAAATTTTTTTTTAAATCATAGACTCATCGTAGACGCGCGCTAATACCCAGAAGGGCTCGATATGAATCACGACTATAAGATACCCGGTTTTGGTTAAACTGCACCGCAAAATGTGGGAGTAGTTAGGAATCTAAATTGAAGGGGACAGACACTCACACAACTACAGTTTTATATATATAGATATATAAATTTTTATACTAATGGATCCAACTTACTCAAAGTGTAAAAGACAGAGATATATGAGGTGTCGAATTTGTTTATATGCATAATTGTCTGTCTGTCTGTTTTGTCTCTCTCTCTCTCTCTTTGGCACCTCTTTCAGTACCTCACCCACCCCAAAATTCTCTGCTTCCATCCATCCCTCTACCCCTTCACACACACTATCTTACCCTATGTCCACTCTTGCTTCTCACTCTCCACTCTCCCCCACCACACACAAACCACCACCACCCCCTTATGGACAAATGCCCTCCTCTCCACCTCTTCCATTCCCTCTCCCTCATCTTTGTAAATGTGTAAATAGGTTCATTCGTCATTTTTATTTTATACATTCTAGCCTACACAGACAGATATACATACATATATATATACACACACACTATGCACATGTATAATACATATATGCATTATATATGTCCCCTTCAGTTTTTCAGCGGTGGTGCCCCAGCATGGCCGCAGCCTTCGAGCTAAAACATTTTTAAGGATTTAAGGATTATATATAGACGTGTGTGTATGTGTGAATATATATATATATATATATGTGTGTGTGTTTCTGCACACATGTATATACGCATATACACAGTATATGTATATATATTAAATGTTGGACTGCTTATATATCTCAATATTATAAAATTACTATCACTATTACTACGCCCCATTTATATGAAACTAAACTGTTATATACACACATATGTATTGTGTGTATATATACACATACATATATTTTTACACCTATGTTTTCTAATGTTTTTATGATTTTTATATACGCATATTTTGACATACAATAGTGTAAAGTGCAGAAGTGCCTAAAGTCAGACATTATTATTATTATTATTATTATTACTATTATTATTATTATTATTATTGCCTTTCATCCTTTTGGGGTCGATAAATAAAGTACCAGTTTCCAGCTGGAGTTGATGTAATCGACTTAATCCCTTTGTCTGTCCTTGTTTGTCCCCTCTATGTTTAGCCCCTTGTGGTTAGTAAAGAAATGCATTATTATTATTATTATTATTATTATTATTATTATTATTATTATTATGTGGTCAACTGTGCCTTCCATCTTTTTGATGCTGACTTACTCTTTCTCCCAAAATTACTGATTTTGTACCAAAAGTTGAAACTATTATTATTTAAGATGTCGCACAATATCCAATCCCGTGATACTGTGGATTGAAGATATTGTGTCTACCAGGAGTTTGTACTCTCTATCAAATCACAACAGGGACCTCAGACAGCGCTTTACGCAAAATGCAGGCAGTTCCAAGTAAGGCCAATTCTTGCAATACACCTAGATTGTAAGGTATTTTAAATTATTATTAAGGCCACGTTCTGAGTTCAAATTCCACTGAGGTCGGCTTTACCTTTCCTCCTTTTGGGGTTGATAAAGAAACACCAGTTGAACACTGGGGTCGATATAAGTGAATCATCCCCTCCCCCAAAATTATTGCCCGTGTGGCAAAATTGGAAGCCGTTATTATTATTCAGTAGTCCTATTTTCATCACATGCTATCGCTTCACAACCAAGTGCAGCTCTGTGCAGCTTGGGTATGTGTTGTGGTTTGTTGTGGTGCTCTTATTTTCACTGTAGAATATTTCTATTATTATTGCTATGCCTTGTATTGACATATTCATGATTTTAGCAGTAATGGGTTTGTCCTCTCTGCTTGTATTTTGTATACCAGATGAAAAATAAATATTTTTTAAATAGTTCTGTGTTGGTGTTTTTTTCTTCTTTTGTATTCTGTAAACAAAATTATTTTTGTGCATATATCATCATCATCATCAACACAACCACCGCCATCATATATCATCACACCAACATTATCATTAATACCACCAGTATCATCATCATCACCTTCATAATTATCCCATAATCTATCATAGCCAATAGTTGTTGTTGACAAACAACGGCAGTAATTTTATTCAACTGAATACACGTCATTGATTGGTTGAAATTACCAAAATACGACAACTTTAACAAGAAATAACTTCCAAAATACAAAATTTTTTCAACAACGCCAAGAGTAAAATATGTTTTATATGACACATTCTACCAGTGTCCGAAGCTTGAAAGTGTTTAGTTACAAAAATTTTTTTAAAATCTGTTGGTCAAAAGGTAAAGATCCGTATAGGCGCAGGAGTGGCTGTGTGGTAAGTAGCTTGTTTACCAACTACATGGTTCCGGGTTCAGTCCCACTGCGTGGCACCTTGGGCAAGTGTCTTCTACTATAGCCTCGGGCCGACCAAAGCCTTGTGAGTGGATTTGGTAGACGGAAACTGAAAGAAGCCTGTCGTATATCATCATCATCATTTAGCGTCTGTTTTCCATGCTAGCATGGGTTGGACGGTTCAACTGGGGTCTGTGAAGCCGGAAGGCTTCATCAGGCCTAGTCAGATCTGGCAGTGTTTCTATGGCTGGATGCCCTTCCTAACGCCAACCACTCCATGAGTGTAGTGGGTGCTTTTTACGTGCCACCCGCACAGGTGCCAGACAGAGCTGCCAAATGGCCACGAATGGATGGTGCTTTTTATGTGCCACCGGCACATAAATATATATGTATATATATGTATATATATATGTATATATATATATGTATGTGTGTGTATGTGTTTGTCCCCCTAGCATTGCTTGACAACCGATGCTGGTGTGTTTCCATCCCCGTCACTTAGCAGTTCGGCATAAGAGACTGATAGAATAAGTACTGGGCTTACAAAGAATAAGTCCCGGGGTCGATTTGCTTGACTAAAAAAGTGGTGCTCCAGCATGGCCGCTGTCAAATGACTGAAACAAGTAAAAGAGAGTATACCTTTCTGAATGACCAGATTAACTAAGCAGGTGACTACACAACGGCCTACCTTACCAGATATTTTGAGCATCTCAGCTGTGATTCCAGATGGATCAGGGGATTTCCTGGTTTCCATGTCTTTAACTGCCTTATCTATCATACTGCTGGCCACAAGGATAGCTGGTTCCTCTGTTGGGTTCACATGAGGGAGGCTCACTTTATCCCATTTATTCTCTACATTCAACAGTCTGACATAGTAACATTTCCATGCCTCTTTCTTGTCCACGTGGATGGATACTATTATCCGTCCACACAAACTTCTTTCCTACAATATCTCCATTGTCACCAACACAGTCTAGCAATCTAGAACAATTCAAATCTCTGATACATTTATATATATATATATATATATATATATATATATATATATATATATATATATATATTCACACACACACTTATACATATATACAAATTTATATCTTTTCTCTTTTATTTGTTTCAGTCATTTGACTGCGGCCATGCTGGAGCACTGCCTTTAATTGAGCAACTCAACCCCAGGACTTATTCTATTTTTGTAAGCCCAGTACTTATTCTATCAGTCTCTTTTGCCGAACCGCTAAGTAACGGGGACATAAACACACCAGCATCGGTTGTCAAGCAATGCTAGGGGGACAAACACAGACACACAAACACATACACATACATATATATATATATATATACATATATACGACGGGCTTCTTTCAGTTTCCATCTACCAAATCCACTCACAAGGCTTCGGTCGGCCCGAGGCTATAGTAGAAGACACTTGCCCAAGATGCCACGCAGTGGGACTGAACCCGGAACCATGTGGCTGGTTAGCAAGCTACTTACCACACAGCCACTCCTGCGCCTATATAGACTCCTCTATATCCATAAACGGCAAAATGTTTGTGTGTCCTTTATACAAATCCAGTTTTTCATGTTAAAGGCCCGCATTTTCTATGGTCTTTCAAAATTGTCTGAGGTGAGTCGTGAAGATCTTTTCATTTCCCCAGTCACCCCAGAAAGCCATTAAAATAATCAATAAACCGTCCCCTTATGCCCATAAGTTATGGGCATATCCATTCAAAATCACTAAAACATAGAAATTTGTACACAGTGCATGCGTACAGCTAGATACGCCAATAGACTGCCAGCTGTTTTTTGATTGGACAGAGATAATTTTACACCTGACAGTTGGATGCACGTGCGCATTTGCAGACAATCTATATGATTTGGCGCATTTTTGTGTTTTGCAAAGACGCGTTATTGTGTGTTTTGGCTTTCAAACATGCACGCTTTTTTGATTTGAGAAATGCAGGGAATAATTAACAAATTAGACCAAGAGAATGGGATTTTCATGAAAGACCAAATATGCTTGACTAGCACTAGACTCGGCAATGCCAGGTCATAGTGCTAGTATATATATATATATGAGGAATGACCTCCCTTTGCAAATATCATAAGGGCACAGAAAGTGTGCCTAAAGCCAGCTGGAGACGATGATCTCCTGGGGCTAAAAGCTACAGTAACACCCACCCTTTGTGGTTAGCCATATTGAGATGGCTAGTATACTTTACGTTGTTGTGCAGTTACTGTTTACATCTCGTTCAGAGAATTATTATTGCTTTCAGACAGTTTTTCGAAATCAGTGACAGTGGTTGCTGGGAAAAACATTAAATAGATATTCGCAAACAGGTCTCTCTTCATCGAAAACCGGTGATTACCGTACGTTGACAAGAGGCAAATTACCTAGAAACTGCAGTCCATGCGTATCACTTAGGTTTACGAGAGAGGGATGACCTCCCTTTACAAATACCATAAGGGCACAGAAAGTATGTCTAAAGCCAGCTGGAGACGATGATCTCCTGGGGCTAAAAGCTACAGTAACACCCACCCTTAGTGGTAAGCCATATTGAGATGGCTAGTATACTTTACGTATATATATATATATGTACTCTTTTACTTGTTTCAGTCATTTGACTGTGGCCATGCTGGAGCACCGCCTTTAGTCGAGCAAATTGACCCCGGGACTTATTCTTTGTAAGCCCAGTACTTACACTATCGGTCTCTTTTGCTGAACCGCTAAGTGACGGGGACGTAAACACACCAGCATCAGTTGTCAAGCAATGCTAGGGGGACAAACACTGACACACAAACACAGACACACACATATATATATATATATACATATATACGACAGGCTTCTTTCAGTTTCCGTCTACCAAATTCACTCACAAGACATTGGTCAGCCCGGGGCTATAGTAGAAGACACTTACCCAAGATGCCACGCAGTGGGACTGAACCCGGAACCATGTGGTTGGTAAACAAGCTACTTACCACACAGCCACTCCTATGCCTATATATATATATATATATATCTGTGTGTATGGAGGCAAAGTGGCTGAGTTCCTTTCAAATCTTGAGCCTCATGAAGGCAAGGTAGCTGAGTTCATTTCAAGTGATGGACCTCATAGAGCCAAAGTGGCTGAGTCCCTGTTAAATATTGGATCTCACAGAGGCAATAACCAAGACCTTCGGCATTGTGTTGTGTATGAGAAAAAGACCCAAGACTCATCACGCTGAGCAAAATTGCAGTTATGGCAAATACCAGTGTCGTGCAAATTGGCACTCATGAGGGTGGCACATGAATGCACCCCAGTGTCACACAAATGGCACATAAAAATACCCATTACACTGTCAGAGTGGTTGGTGTTAAGAAGGGTATCCAGCCGTAGAAAACCATGCCAAATCAGACTGGAGTCTGGTGCAGCCTTCCAGCGGTCTAAGTAAGTGAAGATTTGATTTCTGATATATTAATATTTGGCAGAAGTAACAGAGCAACCCAAGGGCCAAGAATTTCATGCGTTAGCACTTGAAAAACTAGCTACAAATCCAAGGGTTATAAATTTATATGCTGGCGATAACAGTGTTTCCCTTAACCCTTCGATTCGCAACTAGTTTGGTAAGGGCTTGACGTATGAAGCACTTGGTCCTTAAGTCATTCTGTTGCTTCTACTAAATATTAACAAATGTTTACATGGGTAAGATCCGGGGACCCAAGTGTAGGAAGTTTGTAATTATTACATCAGAGGATCAGCTAGCTAAAAAAAGACCCCATCTTGCCTGGATTTTACCTGTTTCAGTCCCTAAACTCATGTTTTGAGTTTCTATTTTTCTTGTTTGCATTGCCAAACCTATAATAATAATAATAATAATAATAATAGTTGTTAAAACATCAGAATCTTGCCTTGGTGAACCTTACCTGTAATCTCTGAAGTTGATTAAACACAAGTACTAACGTAGTTTTATTTATTATTATTTTCTTTATGTAAACATCTAATTCCTTTTACTCAGTTGCCAACCTTGAGTCCTAAATTAGAAGTAATTATTTTTATTGAATCTTGGCTCGTTGTGGCCAATAAGCAAAATTAGTAGTATTAGTAGTAGTGGTAGTAGTAGTAATACTAATGCGGTGAGTTGGCAGAATCATTTGCACATTTGGACAAAAATGCTTAGTGGCATTTTCTTGTGTCTCTGTTTTGAGTTCAAATTCCACTGAGGTCAACTTTGCCTTTTATCCTTTCAGGGTCAATGAAATACATACTAGTTGAATATTGGGGGTTGATGTAATTTACTACCCCCCCCCCCGCCCTAAATTCTAGGCCTTGTCCTTAAAGTAGGCCAGTTGAGCTAATAGAATTGTTAGCACACCAGGTGGTGGGGAAATACTTTGAGGCATTAGCTCCAGCTGTTTACATGCTGAGTTGAAATCCCACCAAGGTCAACTTATCCTTTTTGGGTTGATAAAATAAAGTGCCAGATAAGATCAGGGGTCGATGAAATCAACTTGCCCTTCCGTTCAAAATTGCTGGCCTTGTACCAAAATTAGAAAGTGCCGTTAGGAGAATGGTAAGGCAGCGGGCTGGCAGAATTGTTTGCATGTCTGCAAAATCTTAGCAGCATTTCATCCATCTTAACACTCTGGGTTCAAATTCAGCCAAGCTGGACTTTAACCATTCATCGTTGATAAACTAAGTACCAGTTGAGTACTGGGGTTGATGTAATTGACTTAACCCCCTTTTTATGATATTTCAGGCCCCATTAGGAGAGAGGTGGATTGATTGTATCCAATGCTGCATTGCTAAAAATATTCTTTGTGGTATTTCTTCTGGTTTCATGTTCTGAGTTGAAATCCTGCCACGGTTTGCTTTGCTTCTCATCCCTTTAAAGGGTCACTGAAATAAATTACCAGTCAGGCAGTTTGGACTAGCCCTGCCCGTCACTCCTCAAAATCACCTAAACTAGAAACAGCTGTTAGGACTTAATAATTTGAATTAACTGTTTTAGCTACAACCATCCTGGGGCACTGCTGTTATTTGCTTATTTTTTAAAAAATTTGTTTGGCAAGGGGCCCAGTGTTTTTAGGGGCTTTTAGGGTATATTTGTTTTTGTTGGAAGGATGTGCTTCAAGTATTCCCCGTTCTGCTTTTTTTGCCCTTTCACTACCACCACCACCACCATTATCATCACCACTGTCTGGAGCAATGGGGAGTAATCAGGGGGCAGTTGTGGTATGACCTTAAATGTAGAGGTGGGGGTTGCTGGAATCGGTCAAAAGAAGCCGGTTGGCTGTTCTGGGCCCTGCAATTGTACAACCACAGGCCGTTTGCCCTCTCTCTCTCTCTCTCCTTTACGTCCAGAGGGGCTGGAACTGATCATGTTAAGAAGTAGGGCCCAGATTGTTTTGTCTGAATGTGGGAGAAGGTCAGCACCAAGTTTGTGTTCTCCATTTTCCCCTCTTCTCTTGCCACCACCAACTAATATCCATCTCTGCCTCTCTCTCTCTCTCTCTCTCTCTCTCACTCTCTCTCTCTCTCTCTCTCTCTCTCTCTTTCTTTTACAAGTGTCAAAGCTTACTGGCCAAGGGGAAGACAACTCCGTTTCTTGGGGTTATCTGCCTTGTTCTAAGAGATTATTAATATATTTATGTTGATGGTTTCTGATTTTTAAATAACAAAATTTATTATTTGATAATTATAATTATTAAATTAGAAACCATTTCATTGTTATTTTTTCTCCTAATTTTTTTTTAATCCCTCATTCTCTCTCTCTCTTGCTAATTCTGTCTGTGCGTCTTGGTCAGTGGGTCATCCATGCAGCTCCTTAATTTATGTTTTATAAAACAAGGAAAACTGACGGAAAATAAGAAAATAACAAAAAAAAAAATATAACCAATAAAAATATTTCAACTTTATCATAATAATAATAATAATAATAACAATAATGATATGAAAATAAAACATGGATTAAAACATGTATATGACTTGACTTCATTTGTGCTGGGGTCCATTGGGGGTCAAATCTGAGCCCTTTAGCATTGAAACTGACCATAGGTGCAGGAGTGGCTGTGTGGTAAGTAGCTTGCTTACCAACCACATGGTTCCGGGTTCAGTCCCGCTGCATGACACCTTGGGCAAGTGTCTTCTATATAGCCTCGGGCCAGCCAAAGCCTTGTGAGTGGATTTGGTAGACGGAAACTGAAAGAAGCCCGTCGTATATATGTGTATGTTTGTGTGTCTGTATTTGTCCCTCTAGCATTGCTTGACAACTGATGCTGGTGTGTTTATGTTCCCGTCACTTAGCGGTTCGGCAAAAGAGACCGATAGAATAAGTTCTAGGCTTACAAAGTATAAGTCCCGGGGTCGAGTTGCTCGACTAAAGGCGGTGCTCCAGCATGGCCGCAGTCAACTGACTGAAGCAAGTAAAAGAGTATGTCTAGCCAAAATATTGAGCCCATTTCATGTTCAAACTGGCCACATCCAGCTTCTAGCACTTACTGTGTATGGTCATTCTAAAAATAGTCTCATCATCACCTTGGGCCTCATGGAGGCAATGACCGAGACTGCTGGCACTATGTTGTGCCTGAGAAGACCCTAGCTGAGCAAAATTGCAGTTGTGGCAGATACTGGTGTGACACAAATGGCACATAAAGACACCCATTGCACTTGGTGTTAGGAAGGGCATCCAACCACAGAAAACCATGCCAAATCTGACTGGAGTCTGGTGCAGTCCAGTCAAACCGTCCAACCCATGCCAGCATGGACAATGGACGTGTTAAATGATGATCATTGAAATTTTCAAAGCTACAAGATAATGCATGATAAATTCAAAACATTGTGGATAAATAAAAATTACATTTGATAGTGTGAATACTAAGGGGTCAAACTGACCATATCTGTCCCAAATATTCTACCTGTTTTATGTTCAAATTGACCGGATCTTGCCTCTCAGACTAGTCCAGTAATGTCATTCTTAAACATCATTGAAATCTCGAAAGTACAAGGTCATGCATGATAAATTCAAAACATTGAATAATTAAGCATTACATTTGACAATAATCTGAATGCTAAAGAGTTGAACTTGCTATCACTGGCCTGAAATGTTCAGATATGGGATAGGACCGCCTTTGGCAGTAATTACAGCTTGAATTCTATGAAAGTATGAATGGTTTTCAAAGGAATTTTTGTCCATTCTTCTGCTAAAACAGTCTCCAGTTCTTGTAGTGATGATGGCAGAGGATACCAACTCCTTACTTGTTTTTCTAAAATGCAGCGTAAATGTTCAATAATATTGATATCTGGGGGTTGTGGTGACCAGATAAGATGTTCAACTTCACTAGAATGTTCCTCTTGCCATTCAGTAACAACTTTAGCTGTGTGAATTGGAGCATTATCATCCTGAAAGATTGTGTTTGATCAGATGAAATGCTTAAATAGTCTTGACTATTAATTCTGCCATGAAGGGAAACGTTTGGACCAGTGGATCTCCAAGATATAGTCCCCCAGATCATTATAGATCATCCTCCATTTTTTAACAGTTGGAAGAAGGCAGTCTGGGTCAAATACCTCTTTTGGCTGTCTCCACACGTATACTTGGCTGCAATCAGAAAGGCCATATATAAATTTCAGTGTAGTTGGCAGAGGGGTGCATTTGAAAGTATTGAAGAGTTAGATTATAGATAGTCGCGGGTTTTGTTTGTTGGTGAAATAAAATGAATTGAAATAAAGGTTGAGGTGATATACGATAGATGTAGGTTAATTTGAACGGATTTAGTAAATCCAAATAGCAATTTTTGCTATCTTTTGGAAGTTTTTAGTTGCTCATCCTATACTTGGAAGAGTGTTTACAACAATTCAAGAGTTCTGATCTTTGGTTTAAGGCATTTTTCTTGTAGAAAAGGATGAATTTCTCACTCAGTCATAAATTACACCTCATTGAACCTCTGTTCGTTCTGAGTTTGTATAGGGCTGCTTTTATTTTTTAGAAAGGACCAGTAAAGTTTGAAAGGAGATTCTCCTTCCTTTAACTGCCACACATATTTGGCTAGACTCGTTACATCTCTGGATATTTTAAGGAATTTCTGTGGGAATATAGCCTGATTTTGAAGGAATTTTCTCTAGCACCTATGTATGTCTTATATGCACCTGTTAGTCCATTTGTACTTTGGCCCTATAGACAATTTCTTTCACCAGACAATTTCCTTCAAAGGGACAGCAACTTTGGTCTCTGAAGTTGCATTTAGGTTCGTTATTTATTTCGGCACCGTTAACTAACATTGTGTTGGTTTGTTAAAGAGGTGAAGTTCTTACAACAAGAATAGCTGACCTTCAACGTTCTCCTGTTAAAAATTCTATGGCATATGTGGAAGTGTTTGGAAACTAGTCTTTAGAATTCTTTACTTATATTAGTTTTTATGGTGATATCGAGGGTTGGATTAAACCACAAAATTTTCCTGGTATGCGGTGCTCCAGCATGGCCACAGTCAAATGACTGAAATAAGTAAAAGAGTAAAAAAGAGTAATCATTGAAATCTCAAATCTATAAGATAATGCATGATTAATACAAAACAATGTGAATAGATAAGCATTATTTTTGACAGAATATTCTGAATGCTAAACAGTTTTAAACTGGCCAGATGTGACCCAGATATTCTACCTATTTCATATTGAAACTGGCCAGATCTGGCCTATCACACCTACCTTACAATGTCATTGAAGTCACAAAGCTACAAGATTGTGCATAATTATCTATAAAAATTAGGAATAAATATAGGCGCAGGAGTGGCTGTGTGGTAAGTAGCATGCTTACCAACCACATGGTTTTGGGTTCAGTCCCACTGCGTGGCATTTTGACTTGAGTGTCTTCTACTATAGCCTTCGGCTGACCAATGCCTTGTGAGTGGATTTGGTAAACGGAAACTGAAAGAAACCTGTGTATATATGTATGTGTGTGTATATGCTTGTGTGTCTGTGTTTGTCACCCCAACATCGCTTGACAACCGATGCTGGTGTGTTCATATCCCCATAACTTAGCGGTTCAGCAAAAGAGACCAATAGAATAAGTACTAGGCTTACAAAGAATAGGTCCCGGGATCGATTTGCTCGACTAAAGGTGGTGCTCCAGCATGGCCGCAGTCAAATGACTGAAACAAGTAAAAGAGTAATAAAAAAAAAAGAGTAAGCATTACATTTGACTAATCTGTAAGCTAAGGGGTTAAAAAAGATGAAGATCATGCGTCATGCATGACTGGCTAAGGGTTAGCCTCTTTGCCCTTCATCCATTGTTCTGTTGGTGTCCTTTGTTACTGTACCCATTTCTTTACTACCCACAATGGGCTAAACACAGAGGAGACAAACAAGAACAGACACACGGATTAAGCCGATTACATCGACCCCAGTGCGTAACTGGTACTTATTTAATTGACCCCGAAAGGATGAAAGGCAAAGTCAAACTCGGCGGAATTTGAACTCAGAACGTAACGGCAGACGAAATACCTATTTCTTTACTACCCACAAAGGGCTGAACACAGAGGAGACAAACAAGAACAGACACACGGATTAAGCCAATTACATCGATGCCAGTGCGTAACTGGTACTTATTTAATCGACCCCGAAAAGATGAAAGGCAAAGTCAACCTCGGCGGAATTTGAACACAGAACGTAACGGCAGACAAAATACCTATTTCTTTACTACCCACAAAGGGCTGAACACAGAGGAGACAAACAAGAACAGACACACGGATTAAGCCGATTACATCGACCCCAGTGCGTAACTGGTACTTATTTAATCGACCCCGAAAAGATAAAAGGCAAAGTCGACCTGGGCGGAATTGGAACTCAGAACGTAACGGCAGACGAAATACCTATTTCTTTACTACCCACAAAGGGCTGAACACAGAGGAGACAAACAAGAACAGACACACGGATTAAGCCGATTACATCGATGCCAGTGCGTAACTGGTACTTATTTAATCGACCCCGAAAAGATGAAAGGCAAAGTCAACCTCGGCGGAATTTGAACACAGAACGTAATGGCAGACAAAATACCTATTTCTTTACTACCCACAAAGGGCTGAACACAGAGGAGACAAACAAGAACAGACACACGGATTAAGCCGATTACATCGACCCCAGTGCGTAACTGGTACTTATTTAATTGACCCCGAAAAGATGAAAGGCAAAGTCGACCTCGGCGGAATTTGAACACAGAATGTAGCTGCAGACGAAATACCGCTAAGCATTTCGCCCGGTGTGCTAACGATTCTGCCAGCTCGCCGCCTTCAGAAAGAGTACAGCAAGGATCGCCACCACCCCCTGTCAGAACCTCGTGGAGCTTTAGGTGTTTTCGCTCAATAAACACTCACAACGCCCGGTCTGGGAATCGAAACCGCGATCCTACGACCGCGAGTCCGCTGCCCTAACCACTGGGCCATTGCGCCTCCTTTGATACTGTACCACAGTACCATTATCTATAACTTGGTCACTAAGGAAACAAGAAGTTGAAGAATGGTTGCTGAGAGCAGTGCAAGCTATGTACAGAGTCATCATTTTAACAACGACAATTTATTTTATTATATTTTTCATTATTTTAAAACTTAACTAAAACAAAAGCAGCATATTTCAACAGATATATGGTAACAAAAGGGTTAAAGTGATCTAAATTAAAACCTTCTGTCAAAATTTCATAGGCGCAGGAGTGGCTGTGTGGTAAGTAGATTGCTTACCAACCACATAGTTTTGGGTTCAGTCCCACTGCGTGGCACCTTGGGAAAGTGTCTTCTACTATAGCCTCAGGACGACCAAAGCCTTGTGAGTGGATTTGGTAGATGGAAACTGAAAGAAGCCTGTTGTATATATGTATTGAGACCGCCTTCGGTCATGAATGACCATGGGATTGAACCTACAAAGTTACCCTCTCAGGCAGAAGTCCAGGCACGGTTGTTTGAGAAAGGCCAGTAGTCGCCCATGCATACCAGCCTCCCCTCTCCATGCCACCAGTGTTATCCAAGGGAAGGGCAAAGGGGCCGATACAGCTTGGCACCTGTGACATCACAACTCATTTTAACAGCTGAGTGAACTGTGTCTTGCTCAAGAATACAACATGCAGCCCGGTCTGGGAATCGAACTAACCTCCTCACGATTGTAAGCTTGACACTCTAACCATTGAGCCATGTGCCTTCACAGAATTATATATATATATATATATATATATATATATGTGTGTGTGTGTGTGTGTGTGTGTGTGTGTGTGTGTGTGTCTGTGTTTGTTCCCCCCCCCACAATATCACTTGACAACCGACGCTGGTGTGTTCACGTCCCCATAACTTAGCAATTCGACAAAAGAGACTGATATAAATAAGTACTAGGCTTACAAAGAATAAATCCTGGGGTCGATTTACTTGACTAATGGTGGTGCTCCAGCATGGCCACAGTCAAATGAAACAAGTAAAAGAGAGTAAGAATGAGTTTGTTCCAAGCACCAGTATAATGATAAAGTTATTTTCAAAATTCTTTAATATTTTCCTAAATTAATTGAAATAAACTCTGTGAATTTCAACAGAAATATGGAAACAAAAGATTTAAGTGAACTAAAAACATTCAATCAAACTTTCATATTAATTTATCTTCCAAACACCAGCTCAATATTCACCATCATCATCATCATCATCATCGTCATTAAACGTCCGCTTTCCATACTGGCATGGGTTGGACGATTTGACTGAGGACTGGCAAATCAGATGGCTGCACCAGGCTCTAATCTTGATCTGGCAGAGTTTCTACAGCTGGATGCCCTCCCTAACGCCAACTACTCCGAGAGTGTAGTGGGTGCTTTTATGTGCCACCAGCACAAGGGCCAATCAGGCAGTACTGGCAACGGTGCTTTTTACGTGCCACTGGCACCGGGGCCATCCACCAACACTGGCAACAACCTAACTCGAATGTATTTTCACATGCTACAAGCACAAGTGCCAGTAAGGTGACGCAGGTAACGATCATGCTTGAATGGTGCTTTTTACGTGCCACCGGCACAGAAGCCAGTTTGTTGCTCTGGCAACAATCTCACTCGTATAATATTCTTAGCGCTCCACTAGCACGGGTGCCAGTCATCAAATTTGATTTCGATTTCGGTTTCACTTGCCTCAACAGGTCTTCGCAAGCAGAGTTTAGTGTCCAAATGAAGGAAAGGTATGCATAAGTGGACTGGTTACACCCCTGGCATAGGCCGCGAGAAAGTTATTTTCATAAATACTTCATTATTTTCATAATTAATTGAAACCAATGCAGTGTCTTTATTTCACTAAATTCTTTATTATTTTCAAAATTAAATGAAACAAAAGCAGAATTTTTCAACAAAAACGGTTAAAGTTATCTAAATTAAAATTTCAGGTTAATTTATGTTCCAAATACCTGCTTAATAATGGCAGGTATTTTTTCTAAATTCTTCATTGCTTTCCAAATTAAATGAAACAAATGCAGAGTATTTTGACAGAAATAGGGATCTGCAGTTCATCTTTTTTTCTCATATTAGCACAAAACCAGAAATTTTTGAAAGAGGGTTAGTCAATAAGATTGCTCCCAAGAGGATGAAGAGCAAACTGGATTTTAAATCCTGTTTGATTTGACAAATATAACAAATAATGAGGATTGTAACTGGAGAATGCCATAACGAACCTCTATGAGGTCTCTGCCAAGAAGACATGTTGAGAAAGAAGGAGGTCATGTTATGGCTTCATCCAATGTGAAGAAGACTTTTGTTGTAGTCTCATCAATGCCCTGCAATTGTGGATAATACATGACAATGGCAACAATGGTTGTAATTGCAGCAGGAGTGGCTTCCAAACAGGTATAGTGTATATAGGTAATGCA